>NW_028275079.1:0-82032 GCF_037043125.1 Eumetopias jubatus | reverse complement strand
TGTCCTTACGCTTTCACACGAAGTCCTGAAAACGCTTCTCTCTTCCCGAAGCAAGATCTGGGTTGACAGGAGCTTGAGACACAACTCCTCTCTCAAACAGTGGTAGACGGCCCAGCATTTGTGCCTTCACTTTGAACGTCGGAAAGTTCTTCCAACTTCTTCCCCGGAGGCGGTAGTGGAAAGACTAGTTCCCTACAGTTTGGTTTCGTGAGAGGTGAGTGTAAGACGCCTACCTTATATAGCAACGCACATGTCTCCAAAGGCTTCTTTCTTCAAGCACCACGATGTTAGCGCGAAAGCCTGTTTGACATGGCCTTGTTTCTCAGAATTCAGTGTCAGGCTACTACTGCTACTGAGGCTAGCCCACGTACATTGCAAGACCCATCCACCTCCATGACACAGGACGTAATGGAGAGAAACCCTCCGCACAACGTGTTCCTCACTGTGCGGTATCGCGCGTTCCATCTCTTTTCGTTCACACGAGGTTTAAGGAGCGGCTTCGCATCCTTACGAGAAGAGATGGTAGTCGAAGGACGGGAACCCTCGAGACTTGTTCTTAGAGTTAAACAAACGCATGCCATCTTCCTTATGCTTCCGCAGTCATCCATTTCCATACACATCCTTCTTCGTGTAACGACGGCAGGCACCTTCGAAGCGGAGAGCGAAGTCTCGTCTACGTCCCTTATGCCTTCACACCCACTACGGAAAACAGTTTCCTCCTACGGAAACGATACGGCAGTTGAGGGAAGCCTTCTTCACAAGTGGTTTCTCGAGCACCGTCACAGGGCACATTCTAGATGCCTTCACCATGTCACGCGAAAGTGCTTCCCGACTTACGTGTATGGCTTTCCTGACGGGTCTCCTTCTCACGCTTTCAAACCATGACCTTTTCCATCTGCTCTCTCTCATACTCTTGGAAACGCTTCTCACGGAACAGGATTCCAATCGCGACAGACATTTACACTAGTTACTTCCGTGGCACAGGCACGGGGCACATTCCTTGCGATTTCCCACTTCCATTGCAAAAGTCTACCAGTTTCAGGGAAGGTGATAGTAGACGCACGGTTTCTCTGCAGTGGTGTTTCTGCAGTAGGATACAACACATACATTATGTGACTATGGGTTCCTCGGGAACCCAGATGGAAGCTCGAAGTCGCGATCGACACAGACGTGGTTCGCCGAGATTCGTGTATGCCTTTCCTTTGGCGAAGTCACATACTTTCGCAAACCCTTCTATCTTCGTGACACATGGTGTTCGTTGAGAAAAGCCCTCCATCAGAAGTTGTGCCGCGAGTGAGGTATATCACCCTTCCTTGCCCTCCGTTTCCTTTCACACTTGGCTTCAAGCCGCTTCGTTCCTTAGCAAAGAAGAAGGGCAGTCGAAGGACCGCACCTCCACAGCGTTGTTTCTTGGAGTTAAGTGTATAGCACGTCCGTTACGCTTCCTCCCACTTCCAGACACACACCTCTCTAGGGGACAACGAGTGTGTTGGTGGTCACGTTCGACCCACATTTCTCTTCACAATTCAGCGTGTGGCATTTTCCTTGTGTTTTCACACAAAGTACCGACAGCGCTTCTATCTTCCCGAAACAAGATCTGAGTTGGGAGAAGCTTTCGACACAAGTTCTTTCCCAAGCAGGGCTCTATGGCACAGTAACTTGCGCCTTCACTTTAACGTGGGACATTTCCTCCGTCTTCTTCCCTGTAGATGGTAGTGGGAAGACTATTGCTCTACCGTTTTGTTTCTTGAGAGGTGAGTGCAAGACCCTCACACACATATCTCAAAAGGCTTCGCGCTTCGCGAACCAAGGGGTTAGCACGAAATCATGTTTGACGCGGCCTCGTTTCTCTGAGTTCAGTGGAAGGCTCTGCTGACGCTAGCTCACGTACATTTGAAGGCCCTTCCAAATTCGTGACCCAAGACTTTGGTGGAGAGAAGCCCTCCACACAACGTGTTCCCCACTGTGGTGTATCTCGCATTCCGTCTCTTTTCTCTCGCCCTAAGCTTTAACACGGCGCTTCCATCCGTAGGGAAAGAGCTGGTCGTCGACGGACGGCAACCCTCTAGATTTGTCCTTAGAGTTAAACACCCGTAGGCAATCTTCCCTATGCTTCCTCACATCATACATTTCCATACTCACCCTTCTTCGTGGAACGACGGGCGGCACATTCGAAACGGACAGCTCACTCTAGGGCACGTCCCTCGTGCCTTCGCGCCCACGGCGGAAAACACTTTTATCTTCCTGAAACCATATGATAGCTGAGGGAAGACTTCTTCACAAGGGGTTTGTCAAGCACCGTCCCAGGACACATTCTTTATGCCTTCACACGTTCGCGCCAGAATGCCGCTCATACGTAGGCGTACGGCTTTCCAGGGTTTCCTTCTCAGACTTAAAGGCATGACCTTTTCCCTCTGCTCTCTCTCGTACTCTTGAAACATTTCTCACGGAACAAGGTTTGAACCGGGAGAGACAATCTCCACTCCTTATTTCCGTGGCGCAGGCATGGGGCACATGCCTTGCGCTGTCACACTTACCTTGGAATAGACTACCATTTTCAGGGAAGAGGTTGGGAGAAACACGGTTTCTCTGCAGTGGTGTTTCTTCAGACCGACGTGCACGCCGCCTGTTTAGGGCTCCACACGTTCATGTTGTGACTAGGTTTTCCCCGTGAAGCCAGATGGAAGCTCGAAGGCGCGGTTTGACACAGACTTGTTTCGCACAGTGTAGTCTGTGGCTTTCCTTTGGCGAACTCACGTACGTTTGAAAACCCTTCTAGCGTCGTGAGCCGTGGTGTTCATTGAGAGAAGCCCTCCATACAAAGTGGTTCCCCGAGTAAGGTATAGCAGGCTTTTCCTCTGCTTCCGTTCACACTCGGCGTCAAGCTGCTTCGATCCTTAGGAAAGGAGGCGGGGAGTCGAAGGACGGCTCCTCCACAGCATTGTCTCTTAGACTTAAGTGTACAGCTCGTTCCTTACGCTTCCTCCCATTTCCAGACACACACCTCCCTAGGGGACAACTTGTTAGTTGGTGGTCGCATTCGACCCACATTTTCCTTCACCATTCAGCCTATGGCATTGTCCTTACGCTTTCACACGAAGTCCTGAAAAACGCTTCTCCCTTCCCGAAGCAAGATCTGGGTTGACAGGAGCTTGAGACACAACTCCTCTCTCAAACAGTGGTAGACGGCCCAGCATTTGTGCCTTCACTTTGAACGTCGGAAAGTTCTTCCAACTTCTTCCCCGGAGGCGGTAGTGGAAAGACTAGTTCCCTACAGTTTGGTTTCGTGAGAGGTGAGTGTAAGACGCCTACCTTATATAGCAACGCACATGTCTCCAAAGGCTTCTTTCTTCAAGCACCACGATGTTAGCGCGAAAGCCTGTTTGACATGGCCTTGTTTCTCAGAATTCAGTGTCAGGCTACTACTGCTACTGAGGCTAGCCCACGTACATTGCAAGACCCATCCACCTCCATGACACAGGACGTAATGGAGAGAAACCCTCCGCACAACGTGTTCCTCACTGTGCGGTATCGCGCGTTCCATCTCTTTTCGTTCACACGAGGTTTAAGGAGCGGCTTTCGCATCCTTACGAGAAGAGATGGTAGTCGAAGGACGGGAACCCTCGAGACTTGTTCTTAGAGTTAAACAAACGCATGCCATCTTCCTTATGCTTCCGCAGTCATCCATTTCCATACACATCCTTCTTCGTGTAACGACGGCAGGCACCTTCGAAGCGGAGAGCGAAGTCTCGTCTACGTCCCTTATGCCTTCACACCCACTACGGAAAACAGTTTCCTCCTACGGAAACGATACGGCAGTTGAGGGAAGCCTTCTTCACAAGTGGTTTCTCGAGCACCGTCACAGGGCACATTCTAGATGCCTTCACCATGTCACGCGAAAGTGCTTCCCCGACTTACGTGTATGGCTTTCCTGACGGGTCTCCTTCTCACGCTTCAAACCATGACCTTTTCCATCTGCTCTCTCTCATACTCTTGGAAACGCTTCTCACGGAACAGGATTCCAATCGCGACAGACATTTACACTAGTTACTTCCGTGGCACAGGCACGGGGCACATTCCTTGCGATTTCCCACTTCCATTGCAAAAGTCTACCAGTTTCAGGGAAGGTGATAGTAGACGCACGGTTTCTCTGCAGTGGTGTTTCTGCAGTAGGATACAACACATACATTATGTGACTATGGGTTCCTCGGGAACCCAGATGGAAGCTCGAAGTCGCGATCGACACAGACGTGGTTCGCCGAGATTCGTGTATGCCTTTCCTTTGGCGAAGTCACATACTTTCGCAAACCCTTCTATCTTCGTGACACATGGTGTTCGTTGAGAAAAGCCCTCCATCAGAAGTTGTGCCGCGAGTGAGGCATATCACCCTTCCTTGCCCTCCGTTTCCTTTCACACTTGGCTTCAAGCCGCTTCGTTCCTTAGCAAAGAAGAAGGGCAGTCGAAGGACCGCACCTCCACAGCGTTGTTTCTTGGAGTTAAGTGTATAGCACGTCCGTTACGCTTCCTCCCACTCCAGACACACACCTCTCTAGGGGACAACGAGTGTGTTGGTGGTCACGTTCGACCCACATTTCTCTTCACAATTCAGCGTGTGGCATTTTCCTTGTGTTTTCACACAAAGTACCGACAGCGCTTCTATCTTCCCGAAACAAGATCTGAGTTGGGAGAAGCTTTCGACACAAGTTCTTTCCCAAGCAGGGCTCTATGGCACAGTAACTTGCGCCTTCACTTTTAACGTGGGACATTTCCTCCGTCTTCTTCCCTGTAGATGGTAGTGGGAAGACTATTGCTCTACCGTTTTGTTTCTTGAGAGGTGAGTGCAAGACCCTCACACACATATCTCAAAAGGCTTCGCGCTTCGCGAACCAAGGGGTTAGCACGAAATCATGTTTGACGCGGCCTCGTTTCTCTGAGTTCAGTGGAAGGCTCTGCTGACGCTAGCTCACGTACATTTGAAGGCCCTTCCAAATTCGTGACCCAAGACTTTGGTGGAGAGAAGCCCTCCACACAACGTGTTCCCCACTGTGGTGTATCTCGCATTCCGTCTCTTTTCTCTCGCCCTAAGCTTTAACACGGCGCTTCCATCCGTAGGGAAAGAGCTGGTCGTCGACGGACGGCAACCCTCTAGATTTGTCCTTAGAGTTAAACACCCGTAGGCAATCTTCCCTATGCTTCCTCACATCATACATTTCCATACTCACCCTTCTTCGTGGAACGACGGGCGGCACATTCGAAACGGACAGCTCACTCTAGGGCACGTCCCTCGTGCCTTCGCGCCCACGGCGGAAAACACTTTTATCTTCCTGAAACCATATGATAGCTGAGGGAAGACTTCTTCACAAGGGGTTTGTCAAGCACCGTCCCAGGACACATTCTTTATGCCTTCACACGTTCGCGCCAGAATGCCGCTCATACGTAGGCGTACGGCTTTCCAGGGTTTCCTTCTCAGACTTAAAGGCATGACCTTTTCCCTCTGCTCTCTCTCGTACTCTTGAAAACATTTCTCACGGAACAAGGTTTGAACCGGGAGAGACAATCTCCACTCCTTATTTCCGTGGCGCAGGCATGGGGCACATGCCTTGCGCTGTCACACTTACCTTGGAATAGACTACCATTTTCAGGGAAGAGGTTGGGAGAAACACGGTTTCTCTGCAGTGGTGTTTCTTCAGACCGACGTGCACGCCGCCTGTTTAGGGCTCCACACGTTCATGTTGTGACTAGGTTTTCCCCGTGAAGCCAGATGGAAGCTCGAAGGCGCGGTTTGACACAGACTTGTTTCGCACAGTGTAGTCTGTGGCTTTCCTTTGGCGAACTCACGTACGTTTGAAAACCCTTCTAGCGTCGTGAGCCGTGGTGTTCATTGAGAGAAGCCCTCCATACAAAGTGGTTCCCCGAGTAAGGTATAGCAGGCTTTTCCTCTGCTTCCGTTCACACTCGGCGTCAAGCTGCTTCGATCCTTAGGAAAGGAGGCGGGGAGTCGAAGGACGGCTCCTCCACAGCATTGTCTCTTAGACTTAAGTGTACAGCTCGTTCCTTACGCTTCCTCCCATTTCCAGACACACACCTCCCTAGGGGACAACTTGTTAGTTGGTGGTCGCATTCGACCCACATTTTCCTTCACCATTCAGCCTATGGCATTGTCCTTACGCTTTCACACGAAGTCCTGAAAACGCTTCTCTCTTCCCGAAGCAAGATCTGGGTTGACAGGAGCTTGAGACACAACTCCTCTCTCAAACAGTGGTAGACGGCCCAGCATTTGTGCCTTCACTTTGAACGTCGGAAAGTTCTTCCAACTTCTTCCCCGGAGGCGGTAGTGGAAAGACTAGTTCCCTACAGTTTGGTTTCGTGAGAGGTGAGTGTAAGACGCCTACCTTATATAGCAACGCACATGTCTCCAAAGGCTTCTTTCTTCAAGCACCACGATGTTAGCGCGAAAGCCTGTTTGACATGGCCTTGTTTCTCAGAATTCAGTGTCAGGCTACTACTGCTACTGAGGCTAGCCCACGTACATTGCAAGACCCATCCACCTCCATGACACAGGACGTAATGGAGAGAAACCCTCCGCACAACGTGTTCCTCACTGTGCGGTATCGCGCGTTCCATCTCTTTTCGTTCACACGAGGTTTAAGGAGCGGCTTCGCATCCTTACGAGAAGAGATGGTAGTCGAAGGACGGGAACCCTCGAGACTTGTTCTTAGAGTTAAACAAACGCATGCCATCTTCCTTATGCTTCCGCAGTCATCCATTTCCATACACATCCTTCTTCGTGTAACGACGGCAGGCACCTTCGAAGCGGAGAGCGAAGTCTCGTCTACGTCCCTTATGCCTTCACACCCACTACGGAAAACAGTTTCCTCCTACGGAAACGATACGGCAGTTGAGGGAAGCCTTCTTCACAAGTGGTTTCTCGAGCACCGTCACAGGGCACATTCTAGATGCCTTCACCATGTCACGCGAAAGTGCTTCCCCGACTTACGTGTATGGCTTTCCTGACGGGTCTCCTTCTCACGCTTCAAACCATGACCTTTTCCATCTGCTCTCTCTCATACTCTTGGAAACGCTTCTCACGGAACAGGATTCCAATCGCGACAGACATTTACACTAGTTACTTCCGTGGCACAGGCACGGGGCACATTCCTTGCGATTTCCCACTTCCATTGCAAAAGTCTACCAGTTTCAGGGAAGGTGATAGTAGACGCACGGTTTCTCTGCAGTGGTGTTTCTGCAGTAGGATACAACACATACATTATGTGACTATGGGTTCCTCGGGAACCCAGATGGAAGCTCGAAGTCGCGATCGACACAGACGTGGTTCGCCGAGATTCGTGTATGCCTTTCCTTTGGCGAAGTCACATACTTTCGCAAACCCTTCTATCTTCGTGACACATGGTGTTCGTTGAGAAAAGCCCTCCATCAGAAGTTGTGCCGCGAGTGAGGTATATCACCCTTCCTTGCCCTCCGTTTCCTTTCACACTTGGCTTCAAGCCGCTTCGTTCCTTAGCAAAGAAGAAGGGCAGTCGAAGGACCGCACCTCCACAGCGTTGTTTCTTGGAGTTAAGTGTATAGCACGTCCGTTACGCTTCCTCCCACTTCCAGACACACACCTCTCTAGGGGACAACGAGTGTGTTGGTGGTCACGTTCGACCCACATTTCTCTTCACAATTCAGCGTGTGGCATTTTCCTTGTGTTTTCACACAAAGTACCGACAGCGCTTCTATCTTCCCGAAACAAGATCTGAGTTGGGAGAAGCTTTCGACACAAGTTCTTTCCCAAGCAGGGCTCTATGGCACAGTAACTTGCGCCTTCACTTTTAACGTGGGACATTTCCTCCGTCTTCTTCCCTGTAGATGGTAGTGGGAAGACTATTGCTCTACCGTTTTGTTTCTTGAGAGGTGAGTGCAAGACCCTCACACACATATCTCAAAAGGCTTCGCGCTTCGCGAACCAAGGGGTTAGCACGAAATCATGTTTGACGCGGCCTCGTTTCTCTGAGTTCAGTGGAAGGCTCTGCTGACGCTAGCTCACGTACATTTGAAGGCCCTTCCAAATTCGTGACCCAAGACTTTGGTGGAGAGAAGCCCTCCACACAACGTGTTCCCCACTGTGGTGTATCTCGCATTCCGTCTCTTTTCTCTCGCCCTAAGCTTTAACACGGCGCTTCCATCCGTAGGGAAAGAGCTGGTCGTCGACGGACGGCAACCCTCTAGATTTGTCCTTAGAGTTAAACACCCGTAGGCAATCTTCCCTATGCTTCCTCACATCATACATTTCCATACTCACCCTTCTTCGTGGAACGACGGGCGGCACATTCGAAACGGACAGCTCACTCTAGGGCACGTCCCTCGTGCCTTCGCGCCCACGGCGGAAAACACTTTTATCTTCCTGAAACCATATGATAGCTGAGGGAAGACTTCTTCACAAGGGGTTTGTCAAGCACCGTCCCAGGACACATTCTTTATGCCTTCACACGTTCGCGCCAGAATGCCGCTCATACGTAGGCGTACGGCTTTCCAGGGTTTCCTTCTCAGACTTAAAGGCATGACCTTTTCCCTCTGCTCTCTCTCGTACTCTTGAAAACATTTCTCACGGAACAAGGTTTGAACCGGGAGAGACAATCTCCACTCCTTATTTCCGTGGCGCAGGCATGGGGCACATGCCTTGCGCTGTCACACTTACCTTGGAATAGACTACCATTTTCAGGGAAGAGGTTGGGAGAAACACGGTTTCTCTGCAGTGGTGTTTCTTCAGACCGACGTGCACGCCGCCTGTTTAGGGCTCCACACGTTCATGTTGTGACTAGGTTTTCCCCGTGAAGCCAGATGGAAGCTCGAAGGCGCGGTTTGACACAGACTTGTTTCGCACAGTGTAGTCTGTGGCTTTCCTTTGGCGAACTCACGTACGTTTGAAAACCCTTCTAGCGTCGTGAGCCGTGGTGTTCATTGAGAGAAGCCCTCCATACAAAGTGGTTCCCCGAGTAAGGTATAGCAGGCTTTTCCTCTGCTTCCGTTCACACTCGGCGTCAAGCTGCTTCGATCCTTAGGAAAGGAGGCGGGGAGTCGAAGGACGGCTCCTCCACAGCATTGTCTCTTAGACTTAAGTGTACAGCTCGTTCCTTACGCTTCCTCCCATTTCCAGACACACACCTCCCTAGGGGACAACTTGTTAGTTGGTGGTCGCATTCGACCCACATTTTCCTTCACCATTCAGCCTATGGCATTGTCCTTACGCTTTCACACGAAGTCCTGAAAACGCTTCTCCCTTCCCGAAGCAAGATCTGGGTTGACAGGAGCTTGAGACACAACTCCTCTCTCAAACAGTGGTAGACGGCCCAGCATTTGTGCCTTCACTTTGAACGTCGGAAAGTTCTTCCAACTTCTTCCCCGGAGGCGGTAGTGGAAAGACTAGTTCCCTACAGTTTGGTTTCGTGAGAGGTGAGTGTAAGACGCCTACCTTATATAGCAACGCACATGTCTCCAAAGGCTTCTTTCTTCAAGCACCACGATGTTAGCGCGAAAGCCTGTTTGACATGGCCTTGTTTCTCAGAATTCAGTGTCAGGCTACTACTGCTACTGAGGCTAGCCCACGTACATTGCAAGACCCATCCACCTCCATGACACAGGACGTAATGGAGAGAAACCCTCCGCACAACGTGTTCCTCACTGTGCGGTATCGCGCGTTCCATCTCTTTTCGTTCACACGAGGTTTAAGGAGCGGCTTCGCATCCTTACGAGAAGAGATGGTAGTCGAAGGACGGGAACCCTCGAGACTTGTTCTTAGAGTTAAACAAACGCATGCCATCTTCCTTATGCTTCCGCAGTCATCCATTTCCATACACATCCTTCTTCGTGTAACGACGGCAGGCACCTTCGAAGCGGAGAGCGAAGTCTCGTCTACGTCCCTTATGCCTTCACACCCACTACGGAAAACAGTTTCCTCCTACGGAAACGATACGGCAGTTGAGGGAAGCCTTCTTCACAAGTGGTTTCTCGAGCACCGTCACAGGGCACATTCTAGATGCCTTCACCATGTCACGCGAAAGTGCTTCCCCGACTTACGTGTATGGCTTTCCTGACGGGTCTCCTTCTCACGCTTCAAACCATGACCTTTTCCATCTGCTCTCTCTCATACTCTTGGAAACGCTTCTCACGGAACAGGATTCCAATCGCGACAGACATTTACACTAGTTACTTCCGTGGCACAGGCACGGGGCACATTCCTTGCGATTTCCCACTTCCATTGCAAAAGTCTACCAGTTTCAGGGAAGGTGATAGTAGACGCACGGTTTCTCTGCAGTGGTGTTTCTGCAGTAGGATACAACACATACATTATGTGACTATGGGTTCCTCGGGAACCCAGATGGAAGCTCGAAGTCGCGATCGACACAGACGTGGTTCGCCGAGATTCGTGTATGCCTTTCCTTTGGCGAAGTCACATACTTTCGCAAACCCTTCTATCTTCGTGACACATGGTGTTCGTTGAGAAAAGCCCTCCATCAGAAGTTGTGCCGCGAGTGAGGCATATCACCCTTCCTTGCCCTCCGTTTCCTTTCACACTTGGCTTCAAGCCGCTTCGTTCCTTAGCAAAGAAGAAGGGCAGTCGAAGGACCGCACCTCCACAGCGTTGTTTCTTGGAGTTAAGTGTATAGCACGTCCGTTACGCTTCCTCCCACTTCCAGACACACACCTCTCTAGGGGACAACGAGTGTGTTGGTGGTCACGTTCGACCCACATTTCTCTTCACAATTCAGCGTGTGGCATTTTCCTTGTGTTTTCACACAAAGTACCGACAGCGCTTCTATCTTCCCGAAACAAGATCTGAGTTGGGAGAAGCTTTCGACACAAGTTCTTTCCCAAGCAGGGCTCTATGGCACAGTAACTTGCGCCTTCACTTTTAACGTGGGACATTTCCTCCGTCTTCTTCCCTGTAGATGGTAGTGGGAAGACTATTGCTCTACCGTTTTGTTTCTTGAGAGGTGAGTGCAAGACCCTCACACACATATCTCAAAAGGCTTCGCGCTTCGCGAACCAAGGGGTTAGCACGAAATCATGTTTGACGCGGCCTCGTTTCTCTGAGTTCAGTGGAAGGCTCTGCTGACGCTAGCTCACGTACATTTGAAGGCCCTTCCAAATTCGTGACCCAAGACTTTGGTGGAGAGAAGCCCTCCACACAACGTGTTCCCCACTGTGGTGTATCTCGCATTCCGTCTCTTTTCTCTCGCCCTAAGCTTTAACACGGCGCTTCCATCCGTAGGGAAAGAGCTGGTCGTCGACGGACGGCAACCCTCTAGATTTGTCCTTAGAGTTAAACACCCGTAGGCAATCTTCCCTATGCTTCCTCACATCATACATTTCCATACTCACCCTTCTTCGTGGAACGACGGGCGGCACATTCGAAACGGACAGCTCACTCTAGGGCACGTCCCTCGTGCCTTCGCGCCCACGGCGGAAAACACTTTTATCTTCCTGAAACCATATGATAGCTGAGGGAAGACTTCTTCACAAGGGGTTTGTCAAGCACCGTCCCAGGACACATTCTTTATGCCTTCACACGTTCGCGCCAGAATGCCGCTCATACGTAGGCGTACGGCTTTCCAGGGTTTCCTTCTCAGACTTAAAGGCATGACCTTTTCCCTCTGCTCTCTCTCGTACTCTTGAAAACATTTCTCACGGAACAAGGTTTGAACCGGGAGAGACAATCTCCACTCCTTATTTCCGTGGCGCAGGCATGGGGCACATGCCTTGCGCTGTCACACTTACCTTGGAATAGACTACCATTTTCAGGGAAGAGGTTGGGAGAAACACGGTTTCTCTGCAGTGGTGTTTCTTCAGACCGACGTGCACGCCGCCTGTTTAGGGCTCCACACGTTCATGTTGTGACTAGGTTTTCCCCGTGAAGCCAGATGGAAGCTCGAAGGCGCGGTTTGACACAGACTTGTTTCGCACAGTGTAGTCTGTGGCTTTCCTTTGGCGAACTCACGTACGTTTGAAAACCCTTCTAGCGTCGTGAGCCGTGGTGTTCATTGAGAGAAGCCCTCCATACAAAGTGGTTCCCCGAGTAAGGTATAGCAGGCTTTTCCTCTGCTTCCGTTCACACTCGGCGTCAAGCTGCTTCGATCCTTAGGAAAGGAGGCGGGGAGTCGAAGGACGGCTCCTCCACAGCATTGTCTCTTAGACTTAAGTGTACAGCTCGTTCCTTACGCTTCCTCCCATTTCCAGACACACACCTCCCTAGGGGACAACTTGTTAGTTGGTGGTCGCATTCGACCCACATTTTCCTTCACCATTCAGCCTATGGCATTGTCCTTACGCTTTCACACGAAGTCCTGAAAACGCTTCTCTCTTCCCGAAGCAAGATCTGGGTTGACAGGAGCTTGAGACACAACTCCTCTCTCAAACAGTGGTAGACGGCCCAGCATTTGTGCCTTCACTTTGAACGTCGGAAAGTTCTTCCAACTTCTTCCCCGGAGGCGGTAGTGGAAAGACTAGTTCCCTACAGTTTGGTTTCGTGAGAGGTGAGTGTAAGACGCCTACCTTATATAGCAACGCACATGTCTCCAAAGGCTTCTTTCTTCAAGCACCACGATGTTAGCGCGAAAGCCTGTTTGACATGGCCTTGTTTCTCAGAATTCAGTGTCAGGCTACTACTGCTACTGAGGCTAGCCCACGTACATTGCAAGACCCATCCACCTCCATGACACAGGACGTAATGGAGAGAAACCCTCCGCACAACGTGTTCCTCACTGTGCGGTATCGCGCGTTCCATCTCTTTTCGTTCACACGAGGTTTAAGGAGCGGCTTCGCATCCTTACGAGAAGAGATGGTAGTCGAAGGACGGGAACCCTCGAGACTTGTTCTTAGAGTTAAACAAACGCATGCCATCTTCCTTATGCTTCCGCAGTCATCCATTTCCATACACATCCTTCTTCGTGTAACGACGGCAGGCACCTTCGAAGCGGAGAGCGAAGTCTCGTCTACGTCCCTTATGCCTTCACACCCACTACGGAAAACAGTTTCCTCCTACGGAAACGATACGGCAGTTGAGGGAAGCCTTCTTCACAAGTGGTTTCTCGAGCACCGTCACAGGGCACATTCTAGATGCCTTCACCATGTCACGCGAAAGTGCTTCCCCGACTTACGTGTATGGCTTTCCTGACGGGTCTCCTTCTCACGCTTCAAACCATGACCTTTTCCATCTGCTCTCTCTCATACTCTTGGAAACGCTTCTCACGGAACAGGATTCCAATCGCGACAGACATTTACACTAGTTACTTCCGTGGCACAGGCACGGGGCACATTCCTTGCGATTTCCCACTTCCATTGCAAAAGTCTACCAGTTTCAGGGAAGGTGATAGTAGACGCACGGTTTCTCTGCAGTGGTGTTTCTGCAGTAGGATACAACACATACATTATGTGACTATGGGTTCCTCGGGAACCCAGATGGAAGCTCGAAGTCGCGATCGACACAGACGTGGTTCGCCGAGATTCGTGTATGCCTTTCCTTTGGCGAAGTCACATACTTTCGCAAACCCTTCTATCTTCGTGACACATGGTGTTCGTTGAGAAAAGCCCTCCATCAGAAGTTGTGCCGCGAGTGAGGCATATCACCCTTCCTTGCCCTCCGTTTCCTTTCACACTTGGCTTCAAGCCGCTTCGTTCCTTAGCAAAGAAGAAGGGCAGTCGAAGGACCGCACCTCCACAGCGTTGTTTCTTGGAGTTAAGTGTATAGCACGTCCGTTACGCTTCCTCCCACTTCCAGACACACACCTCTCTAGGGGACAACGAGTGTGTTGGTGGTCACGTTCGACCCACATTTCTCTTCACAATTCAGCGTGTGGCATTTTCCTTGTGTTTTCACACAAAGTACCGACAGCGCTTCTATCTTCCCGAAACAAGATCTGAGTTGGGAGAAGCTTTCGACACAAGTTCTTTCCCAAGCAGGGCTCTATGGCACAGTAACTTGCGCCTTCACTTTTAACGTGGGACATTTCCTCCGTCTTCTTCCCTGTAGATGGTAGTGGGAAGACTATTGCTCTACCGTTTTGTTTCTTGAGAGGTGAGTGCAAGACCCTCACACACATATCTCAAAAGGCTTCGCGCTTCGCGAACCAAGGGGTTAGCACGAAATCATGTTTGACGCGGCCTCGTTTCTCTGAGTTCAGTGGAAGGCTCTGCTGACGCTAGCTCACGTACATTTGAAGGCCCTTCCAAATTCGTGACCCAAGACTTTGGTGGAGAGAAGCCCTCCACACAACGTGTTCCCCACTGTGGTGTATCTCGCATTCCGTCTCTTTTCTCTCGCCCTAAGCTTTAACACGGCGCTTCCATCTGTAGGGAAAGAGCTGGTCGTCGACGGACGGCAACCCTCTAGATTTGTCCTTAGAGTTAAACACCCGTAGGCAATCTTCCCTATGCTTCCTCACATCATACATTTCCATACTCACCCTTCTTCGTGGAACGACGGGCGGCACATTCGAAACGGACAGCTCACTCTAGGGCACGTCCCTCGTGCCTTCGCGCCCACGGCGGAAAACACTTTTATCTTCCTGAAACCATATGATAGCTGAGGGAAGACTTCTTCACAAGGGGTTTGTCAAGCACCGTCCCAGGACACATTCTTTATGCCTTCACACGTTCGCGCCAGAATGCCGCTCATACGTAGGCGTACGGCTTTCCAGGGTTTCCTTCTCAGACTTAAAGGCATGACCTTTTCCCTCTGCTCTCTCTCGTACTCTTGAAAACATTTCTCACGGAACAAGGTTTGAACCGGGAGAGACAATCTCCACTCCTTATTTCCGTGGCGCAGGCATGGGGCACATGCCTTGCGCTGTCACACTTACCTTGGAATAGACTACCATTTTCAGGGAAGAGGTTGGGAGAAACACGGTTTCTCTGCAGTGGTGTTTCTTCAGACCGACGTGCACGCCGCCTGTTTAGGGCTCCACACGTTCATGTTGTGACTAGGTTTTCCCCGTGAAGCCAGATGGAAGCTCGAAGGCGCGGTTTGACACAGACTTGTTTCGCACAGTGTAGTCTGTGGCTTTCCTTTGGCGAACTCACGTACGTTTGAAAACCCTTCTAGCGTCGTGAGCCGTGGTGTTCATTGAGAGAAGCCCTCCATACAAAGTGGTTCCCCGAGTAAGGTATAGCAGGCTTTTCCTCTGCTTCCGTTCACACTCGGCGTCAAGCTGCTTCGATCCTTAGGAAAGGAGGCGGGGAGTCGAAGGACGGCTCCTCCACAGCATTGTCTCTTAGACTTAAGTGTACAGCTCGTTCCTTACGCTTCCTCCCATTTCCAGACACACACCTCCCTAGGGGACAACTTGTTAGTTGGTGGTCGCATTCGACCCACATTTTCCTTCACCATTCAGCCTATGGCATTGTCCTTACGCTTTCACACGAAGTCCTGAAAACGCTTCTCTCTTCCCGAAGCAAGATCTGGGTTGACAGGAGCTTGAGACACAACTCCTCTCTCAAACAGTGGTAGACGGCCCAGCATTTGTGCCTTCACTTTGAACGTCGGAAAGTTCTTCCAACTTCTTCCCCGGAGGCGGTAGTGGAAAGACTAGTTCCCTACAGTTTGGTTTCGTGAGAGGTGAGTGTAAGACGCCTACCTTATATAGCAACGCACATGTCTCCAAAGGCTTCTTTCTTCAAGCACCACGATGTTAGCGCGAAAGCCTGTTTGACATGGCCTTGTTTCTCAGAATTCAGTGTCAGGCTACTACTGCTACTGAGGCTAGCCCACGTACATTGCAAGACCCATCCACCTCCATGACACAGGACGTAATGGAGAGAAACCCTCCGCACAACGTGTTCCTCACTGTGCGGTATCGCGCGTTCCATCTCTTTTCGTTCACACGAGGTTTAAGGAGCGGCTTCGCATCCTTACGAGAAGAGATGGTAGTCGAAGGACGGGAACCCTCGAGACTTGTTCTTAGAGTTAAACAAACGCATGCCATCTTCCTTATGCTTCCGCAGTCATCCATTTCCATACACATCCTTCTTCGTGTAACGACGGCAGGCACCTTCGAAGCGGAGAGCGAAGTCTCGTCTACGTCCCTTATGCCTTCACACCCACTACGGAAAACAGTTTCCTCCTACGGAAACGATACGGCAGTTGAGGGAAGCCTTCTTCACAAGTGGTTTCTCGAGCACCGTCACAGGGCACATTCTAGATGCCTTCACCATGTCACGCGAAAGTGCTTCCCCGACTTACGTGTATGGCTTTCCTGACGGGTCTCCTTCTCACGCTTCAAACCATGACCTTTTCCATCTGCTCTCTCTCATACTCTTGGAAACGCTTCTCACGGAACAGGATTCCAATCGCGACAGACATTTACACTAGTTACTTCCGTGGCACAGGCACGGGGCACATTCCTTGCGATTTCCCACTTCCATTGCAAAAGTCTACCAGTTTCAGGGAAGGTGATAGTAGACGCACGGTTTCTCTGCAGTGGTGTTTCTGCAGTAGGATACAACACATACATTATGTGACTATGGGTTCCTCGGGAACCCAGATGGAAGCTCGAAGTCGCGATCGACACAGACGTGGTTCGCCGAGATTCGTGTATGCCTTTCCTTTGGCGAAGTCACATACTTTCGCAAACCCTTCTATCTTCGTGACACATGGTGTTCGTTGAGAAAAGCCCTCCATCAGAAGTTGTGCCGCGAGTGAGGTATATCACCCTTCCTTGCCCTCCGTTTCCTTTCACACTTGGCTTCAAGCCGCTTCGTTCCTTAGCAAAGAAGAAGGGCAGTCGAAGGACCGCACCTCCACAGCGTTGTTTCTTGGAGTTAAGTGTATAGCACGTCCGTTACGCTTCCTCCCACTTCCAGACACACACCTCTCTAGGGGACAACGAGTGTGTTGGTGGTCACGTTCGACCCACATTTCTCTTCACAATTCAGCGTGTGGCATTTTCCTTGTGTTTTCACACAAAGTACCGACAGCGCTTCTATCTTCCCGAAACAAGATCTGAGTTGGGAGAAGCTTTCGACACAAGTTCTTTCCCAAGCAGGGCTCTATGGCACAGTAACTTGCGCCTTCACTTTTAACGTGGGACATTTCCTCCGTCTTCTTCCCTGTAGATGGTAGTGGGAAGACTATTGCTCTACCGTTTTGTTTCTTGAGAGGTGAGTGCAAGACCCTCACACACATATCTCAAAAGGCTTCGCGCTTCGCGAACCAAGGGGTTAGCACGAAATCATGTTTGACGCGGCCTCGTTTCTCTGAGTTCAGTGGAAGGCTCTGCTGACGCTAGCTCACGTACATTTGAAGGCCCTTCCAAATTCGTGACCCAAGACTTTGGTGGAGAGAAGCCCTCCACACAACGTGTTCCCCACTGTGGTGTATCTCGCATTCCGTCTCTTTTCTCTCGCCCTAAGCTTTAACACGGCGCTTCCATCCGTAGGGAAAGAGCTGGTCGTCGACGGACGGCAACCCTCTAGATTTGTCCTTAGAGTTAAACACCCGTAGGCAATCTTCCCTATGCTTCCTCACATCATACATTTCCATACTCACCCTTCTTCGTGGAACGACGGGCGGCACATTCGAAACGGACAGCTCACTCTAGGGCACGTCCCTCGTGCCTTCGCGCCCACGGCGGAAAACACTTTTATCTTCCTGAAACCATATGATAGCTGAGGGAAGACTTCTTCACAAGGGGTTTGTCAAGCACCGTCCCAGGACACATTCTTTATGCCTTCACACGTTCGCGCCAGAATGCCGCTCATACGTAGGCGTACGGCTTTCCAGGGTTTCCTTCTCAGACTTAAAGGCATGACCTTTTCCCTCTGCTCTCTCTCGTACTCTTGAAAACATTTCTCACGGAACAAGGTTTGAACCGGGAGAGACAATCTCCACTCCTTATTTCCGTGGCGCAGGCATGGGGCACATGCCTTGCGCTGTCACACTTACCTTGGAATAGACTACCATTTTCAGGGAAGAGGTTGGGAGAAACACGGTTTCTCTGCAGTGGTGTTTCTTCAGACCGACGTGCACGCCGCCTGTTTAGGG
Organism: Eumetopias jubatus; assembly: GCF_037043125.1. Classification (NCBI taxonomy): domain Eukaryota; kingdom Metazoa; phylum Chordata; class Mammalia; order Carnivora; family Otariidae; genus Eumetopias; species Eumetopias jubatus. The sequence continues at coordinate 63,995 of NW_028275079.1, read as the reverse complement.
CTCCACACGTTCATGTTGTGACTAGGTTTTCCCCGTGAAGCCAGATGGAAGCTCGAAGGCGCGGTTTGACACAGACTTGTTTCGCACAGTGTAGTCTGTGGCTTTCCTTTGGCGAACTCACGTACGTTTGAAAACCCTTCTAGCGTCGTGAGCCGTGGTGTTCATTGAGAGAAGCCCTCCATACAAAGTGGTTCCCCGAGTAAGGTATAGCAGGCTTTTCCTCTGCTTCCGTTCACACTCGGCGTCAAGCTGCTTCGATCCTTAGGAAAGGAGGCGGGGAGTCGAAGGACGGCTCCTCCACAGCATTGTCTCTTAGACTTAAGTGTACAGCTCGTTCCTTACGCTTCCTCCCATTTCCAGACACACACCTCCCTAGGGGACAACTTGTTAGTTGGTGGTCGCATTCGACCCACATTTTCCTTCACCATTCAGCCTATGGCATTGTCCTTACGCTTTCACACGAAGTCCTGAAAACGCTTCTCCCTTCCCGAAGCAAGATCTGGGTTGACAGGAGCTTGAGACACAACTCCTCTCTCAAACAGTGGTAGACGGCCCAGCATTTGTGCCTTCACTTTGAACGTCGGAAAGTTCTTCCAACTTCTTCCCCGGAGGCGGTAGTGGAAAGACTAGTTCCCTACAGTTTGGTTTCGTGAGAGGTGAGTGTAAGACGCCTACCTTATATAGCAACGCACATGTCTCCAAAGGCTTCTTTCTTCAAGCACCACGATGTTAGCGCGAAAGCCTGTTTGACATGGCCTTGTTTCTCAGAATTCAGTGTCAGGCTACTACTGCTACTGAGGCTAGCCCACGTACATTGCAAGACCCATCCACCTCCATGACACAGGACGTAATGGAGAGAAACCCTCCGCACAACGTGTTCCTCACTGTGCGGTATCGCGCGTTCCATCTCTTTTCGTTCACACGAGGTTTAAGGAGCGGCTTCGCATCCTTACGAGAAGAGATGGTAGTCGAAGGACGGGAACCCTCGAGACTTGTTCTTAGAGTTAAACAAACGCATGCCATCTTCCTTATGCTTCCGCAGTCATCCATTTCCATACACATCCTTCTTCGTGTAACGACGGCAGGCACCTTCGAAGCGGAGAGCGAAGTCTCGTCTACGTCCCTTATGCCTTCACACCCACTACGGAAAACAGTTTCCTCCTACGGAAACGATACGGCAGTTGAGGGAAGCCTTCTTCACAAGTGGTTTCTCGAGCACCGTCACAGGGCACATTCTAGATGCCTTCACCATGTCACGCGAAAGTGCTTCCCCGACTTACGTGTATGGCTTTCCTGACGGGTCTCCTTCTCACGCTTCAAACCATGACCTTTTCCATCTGCTCTCTCTCATACTCTTGGAAACGCTTCTCACGGAACAGGATTCCAATCGCGACAGACATTTACACTAGTTACTTCCGTGGCACAGGCACGGGGCACATTCCTTGCGATTTCCCACTTCCATTGCAAAAGTCTACCAGTTTCAGGGAAGGTGATAGTAGACGCACGGTTTCTCTGCAGTGGTGTTTCTGCAGTAGGATACAACACATACATTATGTGACTATGGGTTCCTCGGGAACCCAGATGGAAGCTCGAAGTCGCGATCGACACAGACGTGGTTCGCCGAGATTCGTGTATGCCTTTCCTTTGGCGAAGTCACATACTTTCGCAAACCCTTCTATCTTCGTGACACATGGTGTTCGTTGAGAAAAGCCCTCCATCAGAAGTTGTGCCGCGAGTGAGGTATATCACCCTTCCTTGCCCTCCGTTTCCTTTCACACTTGGCTTCAAGCCGCTTCGTTCCTTAGCAAAGAAGAAGGGCAGTCGAAGGACCGCACCTCCACAGCGTTGTTTCTTGGAGTTAAGTGTATAGCACGTCCGTTACGCTTCCTCCCACTTCCAGACACACACCTCTCTAGGGGACAACGAGTGTGTTGGTGGTCACGTTCGACCCACATTTCTCTTCACAATTCAGCGTGTGGCATTTTCCTTGTGTTTTCACACAAAGTACCGACAGCGCTTCTATCTTCCCGAAACAAGATCTGAGTTGGGAGAAGCTTTCGACACAAGTTCTTTCCCAAGCAGGGCTCTATGGCACAGTAACTTGCGCCTTCACTTTTAACGTGGGACATTTCCTCCGTCTTCTTCCCTGTAGATGGTAGTGGGAAGACTATTGCTCTACCGTTTTGTTTCTTGAGAGGTGAGTGCAAGACCCTCACACACATATCTCAAAAGGCTTCGCGCTTCGCGAACCAAGGGGTTAGCACGAAATCATGTTTGACGCGGCCTCGTTTCTCTGAGTTCAGTGGAAGGCTCTGCTGACGCTAGCTCACGTACATTTGAAGGCCCTTCCAAATTCGTGACCCAAGACTTTGGTGGAGAGAAGCCCTCCACACAACGTGTTCCCCACTGTGGTGTATCTCGCATTCCGTCTCTTTTCTCTCGCCCTAAGCTTTAACACGGCGCTTCCATCCGTAGGGAAAGAGCTGGTCGTCGACGGACGGCAACCCTCTAGATTTGTCCTTAGAGTTAAACACCCGTAGGCAATCTTCCCTATGCTTCCTCACATCATACATTTCCATACTCACCCTTCTTCGTGGAACGACGGGCGGCACATTCGAAACGGACAGCTCACTCTAGGGCACGTCCCTCGTGCCTTCGCGCCCACGGCGGAAAACACTTTTATCTTCCTGAAACCATATGATAGCTGAGGGAAGACTTCTTCACAAGGGGTTTGTCAAGCACCGTCCCAGGACACATTCTTTATGCCTTCACACGTTCGCGCCAGAATGCCGCTCATACGTAGGCGTACGGCTTTCCAGGGTTTCCTTCTCAGACTTAAAGGCATGACCTTTTCCCTCTGCTCTCTCTCGTACTCTTGAAAACATTTCTCACGGAACAAGGTTTGAACCGGGAGAGACAATCTCCACTCCTTATTTCCGTGGCGCAGGCATGGGGCACATGCCTTGCGCTGTCACACTTACCTTGGAATAGACTACCATTTTCAGGGAAGAGGTTGGGAGAAACACGGTTTCTCTGCAGTGGTGTTTCTTCAGACCGACGTGCACGCCGCCTGTTTAGGGCTCCACACGTTCATGTTGTGACTAGGTTTTCCCCGTGAAGCCAGATGGAAGCTCGAAGGCGCGGTTTGACACAGACTTGTTTCGCACAGTGTAGTCTGTGGCTTTCCTTTGGCGAACTCACGTACGTTTGAAAACCCTTCTAGCGTCGTGAGCCGTGGTGTTCATTGAGAGAAGCCCTCCATACAAAGTGGTTCCCCGAGTAAGGTATAGCAGGCTTTTCCTCTGCTTCCGTTCACACTCGGCGTCAAGCTGCTTCGATCCTTAGGAAAGGAGGCGGGGAGTCGAAGGACGGCTCCTCCACAGCATTGTCTCTTAGACTTAAGTGTACAGCTCGTTCCTTACGCTTCCTCCCATTTCCAGACACACACCTCCCTAGGGGACAACTTGTTAGTTGGTGGTCGCATTCGACCCACATTTTCCTTCACCATTCAGCCTATGGCATTGTCCTTACGCTTTCACACGAAGTCCTGAAAACGCTTCTCCCTTCCCGAAGCAAGATCTGGGTTGACAGGAGCTTGAGACACAACTCCTCTCTCAAACAGTGGTAGACGGCCCAGCATTTGTGCCTTCACTTTGAACGTCGGAAAGTTCTTCCAACTTCTTCCCCGGAGGCGGTAGTGGAAAGACTAGTTCCCTACAGTTTGGTTTCGTGAGAGGTGAGTGTAAGACGCCTACCTTATATAGCAACGCACATGTCTCCAAAGGCTTCTTTCTTCAAGCACCACGATGTTAGCGCGAAAGCCTGTTTGACATGGCCTTGTTTCTCAGAATTCAGTGTCAGGCTACTACTGCTACTGAGGCTAGCCCACGTACATTGCAAGACCCATCCACCTCCATGACACAGGACGTAATGGAGAGAAACCCTCCGCACAACGTGTTCCTCACTGTGCGGTATCGCGCGTTCCATCTCTTTTCGTTCACACGAGGTTTAAGGAGCGGCTTCGCATCCTTACGAGAAGAGATGGTAGTCGAAGGACGGGAACCCTCGAGACTTGTTCTTAGAGTTAAACAAACGCATGCCATCTTCCTTATGCTTCCGCAGTCATCCATTTCCATACACATCCTTCTTCGTGTAACGACGGCAGGCACCTTCGAAGCGGAGAGCGAAGTCTCGTCTACGTCCCTTATGCCTTCACACCCACTACGGAAAACAGTTTCCTCCTACGGAAACGATACGGCAGTTGAGGGAAGCCTTCTTCACAAGTGGTTTCTCGAGCACCGTCACAGGGCACATTCTAGATGCCTTCACCATGTCACGCGAAAGTGCTTCCCCGACTTACGTGTATGGCTTTCCTGACGGGTCTCCTTCTCACGCTTCAAACCATGACCTTTTCCATCTGCTCTCTCTCATACTCTTGGAAACGCTTCTCACGGAACAGGATTCCAATCGCGACAGACATTTACACTAGTTACTTCCGTGGCACAGGCACGGGGCACATTCCTTGCGATTTCCCACTTCCATTGCAAAAGTCTACCAGTTTCAGGGAAGGTGATAGTAGACGCACGGTTTCTCTGCAGTGGTGTTTCTGCAGTAGGATACAACACATACATTATGTGACTATGGGTTCCTCGGGAACCCAGATGGAAGCTCGAAGTCGCGATCGACACAGACGTGGTTCGCCGAGATTCGTGTATGCCTTTCCTTTGGCGAAGTCACATACTTTCGCAAACCCTTCTATCTTCGTGACACATGGTGTTCGTTGAGAAAAGCCCTCCATCAGAAGTTGTGCCGCGAGTGAGGCATATCACCCTTCCTTGCCCTCCGTTTCCTTTCACACTTGGCTTCAAGCCGCTTCGTTCCTTAGCAAAGAAGAAGGGCAGTCGAAGGACCGCACCTCCACAGCGTTGTTTCTTGGAGTTAAGTGTATAGCACGTCCGTTACGCTTCCTCCCACTTCCAGACACACACCTCTCTAGGGGACAACGAGTGTGTTGGTGGTCACGTTCGACCCACATTTCTCTTCACAATTCAGCGTGTGGCATTTTCCTTGTGTTTTCACACAAAGTACCGACAGCGCTTCTATCTTCCCGAAACAAGATCTGAGTTGGGAGAAGCTTTCGACACAAGTTCTTTCCCAAGCAGGGCTCTATGGCACAGTAACTTGCGCCTTCACTTTTAACGTGGGACATTTCCTCCGTCTTCTTCCCTGTAGATGGTAGTGGGAAGACTATTGCTCTACCGTTTTGTTTCTTGAGAGGTGAGTGCAAGACCCTCACACACATATCTCAAAAGGCTTCGCGCTTCGCGAACCAAGGGGTTAGCACGAAATCATGTTTGACGCGGCCTCGTTTCTCTGAGTTCAGTGGAAGGCTCTGCTGACGCTAGCTCACGTACATTTGAAGGCCCTTCCAAATTCGTGACCCAAGACTTTGGTGGAGAGAAGCCCTCCACACAACGTGTTCCCCACTGTGGTGTATCTCGCATTCCGTCTCTTTTCTCTCGCCCTAAGCTTTAACACGGCGCTTCCATCCGTAGGGAAAGAGCTGGTCGTCGACGGACGGCAACCCTCTAGATTTGTCCTTAGAGTTAAACACCCGTAGGCAATCTTCCCTATGCTTCCTCACATCATACATTTCCATACTCACCCTTCTTCGTGGAACGACGGGCGGCACATTCGAAACGGACAGCTCACTCTAGGGCACGTCCCTCGTGCCTTCGCGCCCACGGCGGAAAACACTTTTATCTTCCTGAAACCATATGATAGCTGAGGGAAGACTTCTTCACAAGGGGTTTGTCAAGCACCGTCCCAGGACACATTCTTTATGCCTTCACACGTTCGCGCCAGAATGCCGCTCATACGTAGGCGTACGGCTTTCCAGGGTTTCCTTCTCAGACTTAAAGGCATGACCTTTTCCCTCTGCTCTCTCTCGTACTCTTGAAAACATTTCTCACGGAACAAGGTTTGAACCGGGAGAGACAATCTCCACTCCTTATTTCCGTGGCGCAGGCATGGGGCACATGCCTTGCGCTGTCACACTTACCTTGGAATAGACTACCATTTTCAGGGAAGAGGTTGGGAGAAACACGGTTTCTCTGCAGTGGTGTTTCTTCAGACCGACGTGCACGCCGCCTGTTTAGGGCTCCACACGTTCATGTTGTGACTAGGTTTTCCCCGTGAAGCCAGATGGAAGCTCGAAGGCGCGGTTTGACACAGACTTGTTTCGCACAGTGTAGTCTGTGGCTTTCCTTTGGCGAACTCACGTACGTTTGAAAACCCTTCTAGCGTCGTGAGCCGTGGTGTTCATTGAGAGAAGCCCTCCATACAAAGTGGTTCCCCGAGTAAGGTATAGCAGGCTTTTCCTCTGCTTCCGTTCACACTCGGCGTCAAGCTGCTTCGATCCTTAGGAAAGGAGGCGGGGAGTCGAAGGACCGCTCCTCCACAGCATTGTCTCTTAGACTTAAGTGTACAGCTCGTTCCTTACGCTTCCTCCCATTTCCAGACACACACCTCCCTAGGGGACAACTTGTTAGTTGGTGGTCGCATTCGACCCACATTTTCCTTCACCATTCAGCCTATGGCATTGTCCTTACGCTTTCACACGAAGTCCTGAAAACGCTTCTCTCTTCCCGAAGCAAGATCTGGGTTGACAGGAGCTTGAGACACAACTCCTCTCTCAAACAGTGGTAGACGGCCCAGCATTTGTGCCTTCACTTTGAACGTCGGAAAGTTCTTCCAACTTCTTCCCCGGAGGCGGTAGTGGAAAGACTAGTTCCCTACAGTTTGGTTTCGTGAGAGGTGAGTGTAAGACGCCTACCTTATATAGCAACGCACATGTCTCCAAAGGCTTCTTTCTTCAAGCACCACGATGTTAGCGCGAAAGCCTGTTTGACATGGCCTTGTTTCTCAGAATTCAGTGTCAGGCTACTACTGCTACTGAGGCTAGCCCACGTACATTGCAAGACCCATCCACCTCCATGACACAGGACGTAATGGAGAGAAACCCTCCGCACAACGTGTTCCTCACTGTGCGGTATCGCGCGTTCCATCTCTTTTCGTTCACACGAGGTTTAAGGAGCGGCTTCGCATCCTTACGAGAAGAGATGGTAGTCGAAGGACGGGAACCCTCGAGACTTGTTCTTAGAGTTAAACAAACGCATGCCATCTTCCTTATGCTTCCGCAGTCATCCATTTCCATACACATCCTTCTTCGTGTAACGACGGCAGGCACCTTCGAAGCGGAGAGCGAAGTCTCGTCTACGTCCCTTATGCCTTCACACCCACTACGGAAAACAGTTTCCTCCTACGGAAACGATACGGCAGTTGAGGGAAGCCTTCTTCACAAGTGGTTTCTCGAGCACCGTCACAGGGCACATTCTAGATGCCTTCACCATGTCACGCGAAAGTGCTTCCCCGACTTACGTGTATGGCTTTCCTGACGGGTCTCCTTCTCACGCTTCAAACCATGACCTTTTCCATCTGCTCTCTCTCATACTCTTGGAAACGCTTCTCACGGAACAGGATTCCAATCGCGACAGACATTTACACTAGTTACTTCCGTGGCACAGGCACGGGGCACATTCCTTGCGATTTCCCACTTCCATTGCAAAAGTCTACCAGTTTCAGGGAAGGTGATAGTAGACGCACGGTTTCTCTGCAGTGGTGTTTCTGCAGTAGGATACAACACATACATTATGTGACTATGGGTTCCTCGGGAACCCAGATGGAAGTCGAAGTCGCGATCGACACAGACGTGGTTCGCCGAGATTCGTGTATGCCTTTCCTTTGGCGAAGTCACATACTTTCGCAAACCCTTCTATCTTCGTGACACATGGTGTTCGTTGAGAAAAGCCCTCCATCAGAAGTTGTGCGCGAGTGAGGCATATCACCCTTCCTTGCCCTCCGTTTCCTTTCACACTTGGCTTCAAGGCCGCTTCGTTCCTTAGCAAAGAAGGAAGGGCAGTCGAAGGACCGCACCTCCACAGCGTTGTTTCTTGGAGTTAAGTGTATAGCACGTCCGTTACGCTTCCTCCACTTCCAGACACACACCTCTCTAGGGGACAACGAGTGTGTTGGTGGTCACGTTCGACCCACATTTCTCTTCACAATTCAGCGTGTGGCATTTTCCTTGTGTTTTCACACAAAGTACCGACAGCGCTTCTATCTTCCCGAAACAAGATCTGAGTTGGGAGAAGCTTTCGACACAAGTTCTTCCCAAGCAGGGCTCTATGGCACAGTAACTTGCGCCTTCACTTTTAACGTGGGACATTTTCCTCCGTCTTCTTCCCTGTAGATGGTAGTGGGAAGACTATTGCTCTACCGTTTTGTTTCTTGAGAGGTGAGTGCAAGACCCTCACACACATATCTCAAAGGCTTCGCGCTTCGCGAACCAAGGGGTTAGCACGAAATCATGTTTGACGCGGCCTCGTTTCTCTGAGTTCAGTGGAAGCTCTGCTGACGCTAGCTCACGTACATTTGAAGGCCCTTCCAAATTCGTGACCCAAGACTTTGGTGGAGAGAAGCCCTCCACACAACGTGTTCCCCACTGTGGTGTATCTCGCATTCCGTCTCTTTTCTCTCGCCCTAAGCTTTAACACGGCGCTTCCATCCGTAGGGAAAGAGCTGGTCGTCGACGGACGGCAACCCTCTAGATTTGTCCTTAGAGTTAAACCACCCGTAGGCAATCTTCCCTATGCTTCCTCACATCATACATTTCCATACTCACCCTTCTTCGTGGAACGACGGGCGGCACATTCGAAACGGACAGCTCACTCTAGGGCACGTCCCTCGTGCCTTCGCGCCCACGGCGGAAAACACTTTTATCTTCCTGAAACCATATGATAGCTGAGGGAAGACTTCTTCACAAGGGGTTTGTCAAGCACCGTCCCAGGACACATTCTTTATGCCTTCACACGTTCGCGCCAGAATGCCGCTCATACGTAGGCGTACGGCTTTCCAGGGTTTCCTTCTCAGACTTAAAGGCATGACCTTTTCCCTCTGTCTCTCTCTCGTACTCTTGAAAACATTTCTCACGGAACAAGGTTTGAACCGGGAGAGACAATCTCCACTCCTTATTTCCGTGGCGCAGGCATGGGGCACATGCCTTGCGCTGTCACACTTACCTTGGAATAGACTACCATTTTCAGGGAAGAGGTTGGGAGAAACACGGTTTCTCTGCAGTGGTGTTTCTTCAGACCGACGTGCACGCCGCCTGTTTAGGGCTCCACACGTTCATGTTGTGACTAGGTTTTCCCCGTGAAGCCAGATGGAAGCTCGAAGGCGCGGTTTGACACAGACTTGTTTCGCACAGTGTAGTCTGTGGCTTTCCTTTGGCGAACTCACGTACGTTTGAAAACCCTTCTAGCGTCGTGAGCCGTGGTGTTCATTGAGAGAAGCCCTCCATACAAAGTGGTTCCCCGAGTAAGGTATAGCAGGCTTTTCCTCTGCTTCCGTTCACACTCGGCGTCAAGCTGCTTCGATCCTTAGGAAAGGAGGCGGGGAGTCGGAAGGACCGCTCCTCCACAGCATTGTCTCTTAGCACTTAATGTACAGCTCGTTCCTTACGCTTCCTCCCATTTCCAGACACACACCTCCCTAGGGGACAACTTGTTAGTTGGTGGTCGCATTCGACCCACATTTTCCTTCACCATTCCAGCCTATGGCATTGTCCTTACGCTTTCCACACGAAGTCCTGAAAACGCTTCTCTCTTCCCGAAGCAAAGATCTGGGTTGACAGGAGCTTGAGACACAACTCCTCTCTCAAACAGTGGTAGACGGCCCAGCATTTGTGCCTTCACTTTGAACGTCGGAAAGTTCTTCCAACTTCTTCCCCGGAGGCGGTAGTGGAAAGACTAGTTCCCTACAGTTTTGGTTTCGTGAGAGGTGAGTGTAAGACCGCCTACCTTATAGCAACGCACATGTCTCCAAAGGCTTCTTTCTTCAAGCACCACGATGTTAGCGCGAAAGCCTGTTTGACATGGCCTTGTTTCTCAGAATTCAGTGTCAGGCTACTACTGCTACTGAGGCTAGCCACGTACATTGCAAGACCATCCACCTCCATGACACAGGACGTAATGGAGAGAAACCCTCCGCACAACGTGTTCCTCACTGTGCGGTATCGCGCGTTCCATCTCTTTTCGTTCACACGAGGTTTAAGGAGCGGCTTCGCATCCTTACGAGAAGAGATGGTAGTCGAAGGACGGGAACCCTCGAGACTTGTTCTTAGAGTTAAACAAACGCATGCCATCTTCCTTATGCTTCCGCAGTCATCCATTTCCATACACATCCTTCTTCGTGTAACGACGGCAGGCACCTTCGAAGCGGAGAGCGAAGTCTCGTCTACGTCCCTTATGCCTTCACACCCACTACGGAAAACAGTTTCCTCCTACGGAAACGATACGGCAGTTGAGGAAGCCTTCTTCACAAGTGGTTTCTCGAGCACCGTCACAGGGCACATTCTAGATGCCTTCACCATGTCACGCGAAAGTGCTTCCCGACTTACGTGTATGGCTTTCCTGACGGGTCTCCTTCTCACGCTTCAAACCATGACCTTTTCCATCTGCTCTCTCTCATACTCTTGGAAACGCTTCTCACGGAACAGGATTACAATCGCGACAGACATTTACACTAGTTACTTCCGTGGCACAGGCACGGGGCACATTCCTTGCGATTTCCCACTTCCATTGCAAAAGTCTACCAGTTTCAGGGAAGGTGATAGTAGACGCACGGTTTCTCTGCAGTGGTGTTTCTGCAGTAGGATACAACACATACATTATGTGACTATGGGTTCCTCGGGAACCCAGATGGAAGCTCGAAGTCGCGATCCGACACAGACGTGGTTCGCCGAGATTCGTGTATGCCTTTCCTTTGGCGAAGTCACATACTTTCGCAAACCTTCTATCTTCGTGACACATGGTGTTCGTTGAGAAAAGCCCTCCATCAGAAGTTGTGCCGCGAGTGAGGCATATCACCCTTCCTTGCCCTCCGTTTCCTTTCACACTTGGCTTCAAGCCGCTTCGTTCCTTAGCAAAGAAGAAGGGCAGTCGAAGGACCCCGCACCTCCACAGCGTTGTTTCTTGGAGTTAAGTGTATAGCACGTCCGTTACGCTTCCTCCCACTTCCAGCACACACCTCTCTAGGGGACAACGAGTGTGTTGGTGGTCACGTTCGACCCACATTTCTCTTCACAATTCAGCGTGTGGCATTTTCCTTGTGTTTTCACACAAAGTACGACAGCGCTTCTATCTTCCCGAAACAAGATCTGAGTTGGAGAAGCTTTCGACACAAGTTCTTTCCCAAGCAGGGCTCTATGGCACAGTAACTTGCGCCTTCACTTTTAACGTGGGACATTTCCTCCGTCTTCTTCCCTGTAGATGGTAGTGGGAAGACTATTGCTCTACCGTTTTGTTTCTTGAGAGGTGAGTGCAAGACCCTCACACACATATCTCAAAGGCTTCGCGCTTCGCGAACCAAGGGGTTAGCACGAAATCATGTTTGACGCGGCCTCGTTTCTCTGAGTTCAGTGGAAGGCTCTGCTGACGCTAGCTCACGTACATTTGAAGGCCCTTCCAATTCGTGACCCAAGACTTTGGTGGAGAGAAGCCCTCCACACAACGTGTTCCCCCACTGTGGTGTATCTCGCATTCCGTCTCTTTCTCTCGCCCTAAGCTTTAACACGGCGCTTCCCATCCGTAGGGAAAGAGCTGGTCGTCGACGGACGGCAACCCTCTAGATTTGTCCTTAGAGTTAAACACCCGTAGGCAATCTTCCCTATGCTTCCTCACATCATACATTTCCATACTCACCCTTCTTCGTGGAACGACGGGCGGCACATTCGAAACGGACAGCTCACTCTAGGGCACGTCCCTCGTGCCTTCGCGCCCACGGCGGAAAACACTTTTATCTTCCTGAAACCATATGATAGCTGAGGGAAGACTTCTTCACAAGGGGTTTGTCAAGCACCGTCCCAGGACACATTCTTTATGCCTTCACACGTTCGCGCCAGAATGCCGCTCATACGTAGGCGTACGGCTTTCCAGGGTTTCCTTCTCAGACTTAAAGGCATGACCTTTTCCCTCTGCTCTCTCTCGTACTCTTGAAAACATTTCTCACGGAACAAGGTTTGAACCGGGAGAGACAATCTCCACTCCTTATTTCCGTGGCGCAGGCATGGGGCACATGCCTTGCGCTGTCACACTTACCTTGGAATAGACTACCATTTTCAGGGAAGAGGTTGGGAGAACACACGGTTTCTCCTGCAGTGGTGTTTCTTCAGACCGACGTGCACGCCGCCTGTTTAGGGCTCCACACGTTCATGTTGTGACTAGGTTTTCCCCGTGAAGCCAGATGGAAGCTCGAAGGCGCGGTTTGACACAGACTTGTTTCGCACAGTGTAGTCTGTGGCTTTCCTTTGGCGAACTCACGTACGTTTGGAAAACCCTTCTAGCGTCGTGAGCCGTGGTGTTCATTGAGAGAGCCCTCCATACAAAGTGGTTCCCCGAGTAAGGTATAGCAGGCTTTTCCTCTGCTTCCGTTCACACTCGGCGTCAAGCTGCTTCGATCCTTAGGAAAGGAGGCGGGGAGTCGAAGGACCGCTCCTCCACAGCATTGTCTCTTAGACTTAAGTGTACAGCTCGTTCCTTACGCTTCCTCCCATTTCCAGACACACACCTCCCTAGGGGACAACTTGTTAGTTGGTGGTCGCATTCGACCCACATTTTCCTTCACCATTCAGCCTATGGCATTGTCCTTACGCTTTCACACGAAGTCCTGAAAACGCTTCTCTCTTCCGAAGCAAGATCTGGTTGACAGGAGCTTGAGACACAACTCCTCTCTCAAACAGTGGTAGACGGCCCAGCATTTGTGCCTTCACTTTGAACGTCGGAAAGTTCTCCAACTTCTTCCCCGGAGGCGGTAGGGAAAGACTAGTTCCTACAGTTTGGTTTCGTGAGAGGTGAGTGTAAGACGCCTACCTTATATAGCCAACGCACATGTCTCCAAAGGCTTCTTTCTTCAAGCACCACGATGTTAGCGCGAAAGCCGTTTGACATGGCCTTGTTTCTCAGAATTCAGTGTCAGGCTACTCTGCTACTGAGGCTAGCCACGTACATTGCAAGACCATCCACCCTCCATGACACAGGACGTAATGGAGAGAAACCCTCGCCAACACGTGTTCCTCACTGTGCGGTATCGCGCGTTCCATCTCTTTTCGTTCACACGAGGTTTAAGGAGCGGCTTCGCATCCTTACGAGAAGAGATGGTAGTCGAAGGACGGGAACCCTCGAGACTTGTTCTTAGAGTTAAACAAACGCATGCCATCTTCCTTATGCTTCCGCAGTCATCCATTTCCATACACATCCTTCTTCGTGTAACGACGGCAGGCACCTTCGAAGCGGAGAGCGAAGTCTCGTCTACGTCCCTTATGCCTTCACACCCACTACGGAAAACAGTTTCCTCCTACGGAAACGATACGGCAGTTGAGGGAAGCCTTCTTCACAAGTGGTTTCTCGAGCACCGTCACAGGGCACATTCTAGATGCCTTCACCATGTCACGCGAAAGTGCTTCCCCGACTTACGTGTATGGCTTTCCTGACGGGTCTCCTTCTCACGCTTCAAACCATGACCTTTTCCATCTGCTCTCTCTCATACTCTTGGAAACGCTTCTCACGGAACAGGATTCCAATCGCGACAGACATTTACACTAGTTACTTCCGTGGCACAGGCACGGGGCACATTCCTTGCGATTTCCCACTTCCATTGCAAAAGTCTACCAGTTTCAGGGAAGGTGATAGTAGACGCACGGTTTCTCTGCAGTGGTGTTTCTGCAGTAGGATACAACACATACATTATGTGACTATGGGTTCCTCGGGAACCCAGATGGAAGCTCGAAGTCGCGATCGACACAGACGTGGTTCGCCGAGATTCGTGTATGCCTTTCCTTTGGCGAAGTCACATACTTTCGCAAACCCTTCTATCTTCGTGACACATGGTGTTCGTTGAGAAAAGCCCTCCATCAGAAGTTGTGCCGCGAGTGAGGTATATCACCCTTCCTTGCCCTCCGTTTCCTTTCACACTTGGCTTCAAGCCGCTTCGTTCCTTAGCAAAGAAGAAGGGCAGTCGAAGGACCGCACCTCCACAGCGTTGTTTCTTGGAGTTAAGTGTATAGCACGTCCGTTACGCTTCCTCCCACTTCCAGACACACACCTCTCTAGGGGACAACGAGTGTGTTGGTGGTCACGTTCGACCCACATTTCTCTTCACAATTCAGCGTGTGGCATTTTCCTTGTGTTTTCACACAAAGTACCGACAGCGCTTCTATCTTCCCGAAACAAGATCTGAGTTGGGAGAAGCTTTCGACACAAGTTCTTTCCCAAGCAGGGCTCTATGGCACAGTAACTTGCGCCTTCACTTTTAACGTGGGACATTTCCTCCGTCTTCTTCCCTGTAGATGGTAGTGGGAAGACTATTGCTCTACCGTTTTGTTTCTTGAGAGGTGAGTGCAAGACCCTCACACACATATCTCAAAAGGCTTCGCGCTTCGCGAACCAAGGGGTTAGCACGAAATCATGTTTGACGCGGCCTCGTTTCTCTGAGTTCAGTGGAAGGCTCTGCTGACGCTAGCTCACGTACATTTGAAGGCCCTTCCAAATTCGTGACCCAAGACTTTGGTGGAGAGAAGCCCTCCACACAACGTGTTCCCCACTGTGGTGTATCTCGCATTCCGTCTCTTTTCTCTCGCCCTAAGCTTTAACACGGCGCTTCCATCCGTAGGGAAAGAGCTGGTCGTCGACGGACGGCAACCCTCTAGATTTGTCCTTAGAGTTAAACACCCGTAGGCAATCTTCCCTATGCTTCCTCACATCATACATTTCCATACTCACCCTTCTTCGTGGAACGACGGGCGGCACATTCGAAACGGACAGCTCACTCTAGGGCACGTCCCTCGTGCCTTCGCGCCCACGGCGGAAAACACTTTTATCTTCCTGAAACCATATGATAGCTGAGGGAAGACTTCTTCACAAGGGGTTTGTCAAGCACCGTCCCAGGACACATTCTTTATGCCTTCACACGTTCGCGCCAGAATGCCGCTCATACGTAGGCGTACGGCTTTCCAGGGTTTCCTTCTCAGACTTAAAGGCATGACCTTTTCCCTCTGCTCTCTCTCGTACTCTTGAAAACATTTCTCACGGAACAAGGTTTGAACCGGGAGAGACAATCTCCACTCCTTATTTCCGTGGCGCAGGCATGGGGCACATGCCTTGCGCTGTCACACTTACCTTGGAATAGACTACCATTTTCAGGGAAGAGGTTGGGAGAAACACGGTTTCTCTGCAGTGGTGTTTCTTCAGACCGACGTGCACGCCGCCTGTTTAGGGCTCCACACGTTCATGTTGTGACTAGGTTTTCCCCGTGAAGCCAGATGGAAGCTCGAAGGCGCGGTTTGACACAGACTTGTTTCGCACAGTGTAGTCTGTGGCTTTCCTTTGGCGAACTCACGTACGTTTGAAAACCCTTCTAGCGTCGTGAGCCGTGGTGTTCATTGAGAGAAGCCCTCCATACAAAGTGGTTCCCCGAGTAAGGTATAGCAGGCTTTTCCTCTGCTTCCGTTCACACTCGGCGTCAAGCTGCTTCGATCCTTAGGAAAGGAGGCGGGGAGTCGAAGGACGGCTCCTCCACAGCATTGTCTCTTAGACTTAAGTGTACAGCTCGTTCCTTACGCTTCCTCCCATTTCCAGACACACACCTCCCTAGGGGACAACTTGTTAGTTGGTGGTCGCATTCGACCCACATTTTCCTTCACCATTCAGCCTATGGCATTGTCCTTACGCTTTCACACGAAGTCCTGAAAACGCTTCTCTCTTCCCGAAGCAAGATCTGGGTTGACAGGAGCTTGAGACACAACTCCTCTCTCAAACAGTGGTAGACGGCCCAGCATTTGTGCCTTCACTTTGAACGTCGGAAAGTTCTTCCAACTTCTTCCCCGGAGGCGGTAGTGGAAAGACTAGTTCCCTACAGTTTGGTTTCGTGAGAGGTGAGTGTAAGACGCCTACCTTATATAGCAACGCACATGTCTCCAAAGGCTTCTTTCTTCAAGCACCACGATGTTAGCGCGAAAGCCTGTTTGACATGGCCTTGTTTCTCAGAATTCAGTGTCAGGCTACTACTGCTACTGAGGCTAGCCCACGTACATTGCAAGACCCATCCACCTCCATGACACAGGACGTAATGGAGAGAAACCCTCCGCACAACGTGTTCCTCACTGTGCGGTATCGCGCGTTCCATCTCTTTTCGTTCACACGAGGTTTAAGGAGCGGCTTCGCATCCTTACGAGAAGAGATGGTAGTCGAAGGACGGGAACCCTCGAGACTTGTTCTTAGAGTTAAACAAACGCATGCCATCTTCCTTATGCTTCCGCAGTCATCCATTTCCATACACATCCTTCTTCGTGTAACGACGGCAGGCACCTTCGAAGCGGAGAGCGAAGTCTCGTCTACGTCCCTTATGCCTTCACACCCACTACGGAAAACAGTTTCCTCCTACGGAAACGATACGGCAGTTGAGGGAAGCCTTCTTCACAAGTGGTTTCTCGAGCACCGTCACAGGGCACATTCTAGATGCCTTCACCATGTCACGCGAAAGTGCTTCCCCGACTTACGTGTATGGCTTTCCTGACGGGTCTCCTTCTCACGCTTCAAACCATGACCTTTTCCATCTGCTCTCTCTCATACTCTTGGAAACGCTTCTCACGGAACAGGATTCCAATCGCGACAGACATTTACACTAGTTACTTCCGTGGCACAGGCACGGGGCACATTCCTTGCGATTTCCCACTTCCATTGCAAAAGTCTACCAGTTTCAGGGAAGGTGATAGTAGACGCACGGTTTCTCTGCAGTGGTGTTTCTGCAGTAGGATACAACACATACATTATGTGACTATGGGTTCCTCGGGAACCCAGATGGAAGCTCGAAGTCGCGATCGACACAGACGTGGTTCGCCGAGATTCGTGTATGCCTTTCCTTTGGCGAAGTCACATACTTTCGCAAACCCTTCTATCTTCGTGACACATGGTGTTCGTTGAGAAAAGCCCTCCATCAGAAGTTGTGCCGCGAGTGAGGCATATCACCCTTCCTTGCCCTCCGTTTCCTTTCACACTTGGCTTCAAGCCGCTTCGTTCCTTAGCAAAGAAGAAGGGCAGTCGAAGGACCGCACCTCCACAGCGTTGTTTCTTGGAGTTAAGTGTATAGCACGTCCGTTACGCTTCCTCCCACTTCCAGACACACACCTCTCTAGGGGACAACGAGTGTGTTGGTGGTCACGTTCGACCCACATTTCTCTTCACAATTCAGCGTGTGGCATTTTCCTTGTGTTTTCACACAAAGTACCGACAGCGCTTCTATCTTCCCGAAACAAGATCTGAGTTGGGAGAAGCTTTCGACACAAGTTCTTTCCCAAGCAGGGCTCTATGGCACAGTAACTTGCGCCTTCACTTTTAACGTGGGACATTTCCTCCGTCTTCTTCCCTGTAGATGGTAGTGGGAAGACTATTGCTCTACCGTTTTGTTTCTTGAGAGGTGAGTGCAAGACCCTCACACACATATCTCAAAAGGCTTCGCGCTTCGCGAACCAAGGGGTTAGCACGAAATCATGTTTGACGCGGCCTCGTTTCTCTGAGTTCAGTGGAAGGCTCTGCTGACGCTAGCTCACGTACATTTGAAGGCCCTTCCAAATTCGTGACCCAAGACTTTGGTGGAGAGAAGCCCTCCACACAACGTGTTCCCCACTGTGGTGTATCTCGCATTCCGTCTCTTTTCTCTCGCCCTAAGCTTTAACACGGCGCTTCCATCCGTACGGAAAGAGCTGGTCGTCGACGGACGGCAACCCTCTAGATTTGTCCTTAGAGTTAAACACCCGTAGGCAATCTTCCCTATGCTTCCTCACATCATACATTTCCATACTCACCCTTCTTCGTGGAACGACGGGCGGCACATTCGAAACGGACAGCTCACTCTAGGGCACGTCCCTCGTGCCTTCGCGCCCACGGCGGAAAACACTTTTATCTTCCTGAAACCATATGATAGCTGAGGGAAGACTTCTTCACAAGGGGTTTGTCAAGCACCGTCCCAGGACACATTCTTTATGCCTTCACACGTTCGCGCCAGAATGCCGCTCATACGTAGGCGTACGGCTTTCCAGGGTTTCCTTCTCAGACTTAAAGGCATGACCTTTTCCCTCTGCTCTCTCTCGTACTCTTGAAAACATTTCTCACGGAACAAGGTTTGAACCGGGAGAGACAATCTCCACTCCTTATTTCCGTGGCGCAGGCATGGGGCACATGCCTTGCGCTGTCACACTTACCTTGGAATAGACTACCATTTTCAGGGAAGAGGTTGGGAGAAACACGGTTTCTCTGCAGTGGTGTTTCTTCAGACCGACGTGCACGCCGCCTGTTTAGGGCTCCACACGTTCATGTTGTGACTAGGTTTTCCCCGTGAAGCCAGATGGAAGCTCGAAGGCGCGGTTTGACACAGACTTGTTTCGCACAGTGTAGTCTGTGGCTTTCCTTTGGCGAACTCACGTACGTTTGAAAACCCTTCTAGCGTCGTGAGCCGTGGTGTTCATTGAGAGAAGCCCTCCATACAAAGTGGTTCCCCGAGTAAGGTATAGCAGGCTTTTCCTCTGCTTCCGTTCACACTCGGCGTCAAGCTGCTTCGATCCTTAGGAAAGGAGGCGGGGAGTCGAAGGACGGCTCCTCCACAGCATTGTCTCTTAGACTTAAGTGTACAGCTCGTTCCTTACGCTTCCTCCCATTTCCAGACACACACCTCCCTAGGGGACAACTTGTTAGTTGGTGGTCGCATTCGACCCACATTTTCCTTCACCATTCAGCCTATGGCATTGTCCTTACGCTTTCACACGAAGTCCTGAAAACGCTTCTCTCTTCCCGAAGCAAGATCTGGGTTGACAGGAGCTTGAGACACAACTCCTCTCTCAAACAGTGGTAGACGGCCCAGCATTTGTGCCTTCACTTTGAACGTCGGAAAGTTCTTCCAACTTCTTCCCCGGAGGCGGTAGTGGAAAGACTAGTTCCCTACAGTTTGGTTTCGTGAGAGGTGAGTGTAAGACGCCTACCTTATATAGCAACGCACATGTCTCCAAAGGCTTCTTTCTTCAAGCACCACGATGTTAGCGCGAAAGCCTGTTTGACATGGCCTTGTTTCTCAGAATTCAGTGTCAGGCTACTACTGCTACTGAGGCTAGCCCACGTACATTGCAAGACCCATCCACCTCCATGACACAGGACGTAATGGAGAGAAACCCTCCGCACAACGTGTTCCTCACTGTGCGGTATCGCGCGTTCCATCTCTTTTCGTTCACACGAGGTTTAAGGAGCGGCTTCGCATCCTTACGAGAAGAGATGGTAGTCGAAGGACGGGAACCCTCGAGACTTGTTCTTAGAGTTAAACAAACGCATGCCATCTTCCTTATGCTTCCGCAGTCATCCATTTCCATACACATCCTTCTTCGTGTAACGACGGCAGGCACCTTCGAAGCGGAGAGCGAAGTCTCGTCTACGTCCCTTATGCCTTCACACCCACTACGGAAAACAGTTTCCTCCTACGGAAACGATACGGCAGTTGAGGGAAGCCTTCTTCACAAGTGGTTTCTCGAGCACCGTCACAGGGCACATTCTAGATGCCTTCACCATGTCACGCGAAAGTGCTTCCCCGACTTACGTGTATGGCTTTCCTGACGGGTCTCCTTCTCACGCTTCAAACCATGACCTTTTCCATCTGCTCTCTCTCATACTCTTGGAAACGCTTCTCACGGAACAGGATTCCAATCGCGACAGACATTTACACTAGTTACTTCCGTGGCACAGGCACGGGGCACATTCCTTGCGATTTCCCACTTCCATTGCAAAAGTCTACCAGTTTCAGGGAAGGTGATAGTAGACGCACGGTTTCTCTGCAGTGGTGTTTCTGCAGTAGGATACAACACATACATTATGTGACTATGGGTTCCTCGGGAACCCAGATGGAAGCTCGAAGTCGCGATCGACACAGACGTGGTTCGCCGAGATTCGTGTATGCCTTTCCTTTGGCGAAGTCACATACTTTCGCAAACCCTTCTATCTTCGTGACACATGGTGTTCGTTGAGAAAAGCCCTCCATCAGAAGTTGTGCCGCGAGTGAGGCATATCACCCTTCCTTGCCCTCCGTTTCCTTTCACACTTGGCTTCAAGCCGCTTCGTTCCTTAGCAAAGAAGAAGGGCAGTCGAAGGACCGCACCTCCACAGCGTTGTTTCTTGGAGTTAAGTGTATAGCACGTCCGTTACGCTTCCTCCCACTTCCAGACACACACCTCTCTAGGGGACAACGAGTGTGTTGGTGGTCACGTTCGACCCACATTTCTCTTCACAATTCAGCGTGTGGCATTTTCCTTGTGTTTTCACACAAAGTACCGACAGCGCTTCTATCTTCCCGAAACAAGATCTGAGTTGGGAGAAGCTTTCGACACAAGTTCTTTCCCAAGCAGGGCTCTATGGCACAGTAACTTGCGCCTTCACTTTTAACGTGGGACATTTCCTCCGTCTTCTTCCCTGTAGATGGTAGTGGGAAGACTATTGCTCTACCGTTTTGTTTCTTGAGAGGTGAGTGCAAGACCCTCACACACATATCTCAAAAGGCTTCGCGCTTCGCGAACCAAGGGGTTAGCACGAAATCATGTTTGACGCGGCCTCGTTTCTCTGAGTTCAGTGGAAGGCTCTGCTGACGCTAGCTCACGTACATTTGAAGGCCCTTCCAAATTCGTGACCCAAGACTTTGGTGGAGAGAAGCCCTCCACACAACGTGTTCCCCACTGTGGTGTATCTCGCATTCCGTCTCTTTTCTCTCGCCCTAAGCTTTAACACGGCGCTTCCATCCGTAGGGAAAGAGCTGGTCGTCGACGGACGGCAACCCTCTAGATTTGTCCTTAGAGTTAAACACCCGTAGGCAATCTTCCCTATGCTTCCTCACATCATACATTTCCATACTCACCCTTCTTCGTGGAACGACGGGCGGCACATTCGAAACGGACAGCTCACTCTAGGGCACGTCCCTCGTGCCTTCACGCCCACGGCGGAAAACACTTTTATCTTCCTGAAACCATATGATAGCTGAGGGAAGACTTCTTCACAAGGGGTTTGTCAAGCACCGTCCCAGGACACATTCTTTATGCCTTCACACGTTCGCGCCAGAATGCCGCTCATACGTAGGCGTACGGCTTTCCAGGGTTTCCTTCTCAGACTTAAAGGCATGACCTTTTCCCTCTGCTCTCTCTCGTACTCTTGAAAACATTTCTCACGGAACAAGGTTTGAACCGGGAGAGACAATCTCCACTCCTTATTTCCGTGGCGCAGGCATGGGGCACATGCCTTGCGCTGTCACACTTACCTTGGAATAGACTACCATTTTCAGGGAAGAGGTTGGGAGAAACACGGTTTCTCTGCAGTGGTGTTTCTTCAGACCGACGTGCACGCCGCCTGTTTAGGGCTCCACACGTTCATGTTGTGACTAGGTTTTCCCCGTGAAGCCAGATGGAAGCTCGAAGGCGCGGTTTGACACAGACTTGTTTCGCACAGTGTAGTCTGTGGCTTTCCTTTGGCGAACTCACGTACGTTTGAAAACCCTTCTAGCGTCGTGAGCCGTGGTGTTCATTGAGAGAAGCCCTCCATACAAAGTGGTTCCCCGAGTAAGGTATAGCAGGCTTTTCCTCTGCTTCCGTTCACACTCGGCGTCAAGCTGCTTCGATCCTTAGGAAAGGAGGCGGGGAGTCGAAGGACCGCTCCTCCACAGCATTGTCTCTTAGACTTAAGTGTACAGCTCGTTCCTTACGCTTCCTCCCATTTCCAGACACACACCTCCCTAGGGGACAACTTGTTAGTTGGTGGTCGCATTCGACCCACATTTTCCTTCACCATTCAGCCTATGGCATTGTCCTTACGCTTTCACACGAAGTCCTGAAAACGCTTCTCCCTTCCCGAAGCAAGATCTGGGTTGACAGGAGCTTGAGACACAACTCCTCTCTCAAACAGTGGTAGACGGCCCAGCATTTGTGCCTTCACTTTGAACGTCGGAAAGTTCTTCCAACTTCTTCCCCGGAGGCGGTAGTGGAAAGACTAGTTCCCTACAGTTTGGTTTCGTGAGAGGTGAGTGTAAGACGCCTACCTTATATAGCAACGCACATGTCTCCAAAGGCTTCTTTCTTCAAGCACCACGATGTTAGCGCGAAAGCCTGTTTGACATGGCCTTGTTTCTCAGAATTCAGTGTCAGGCTACTACTGCTACTGAGGCTAGCCCACGTACATTGCAAGACCCATCCACCTCCATGACACAGGACGTAATGGAGAGAAACCCTCCGCACAACGTGTTCCTCACTGTGCGGTATCGCGCGTTCCATCTCTTTTCGTTCACACGAGGTTTAAGGAGCGGCTTCGCATCCTTACGAGAAGAGATGGTAGTCGAAGGACGGGAACCCTCGAGACTTGTTCTTAGAGTTAAACAAACGCATGCCATCTTCCTTATGCTTCCGCAGTCATCCATTTCCATACACATCCTTCTTCGTGTAACGACGGCAGGCACCTTCGAAGCGGAGAGCGAAGTCTCGTCTACGTCCCTTATGCCTTCACACCCACTACGGAAAACAGTTTCCTCCTACGGAAACGATACGGCAGTTGAGGGAAGCCTTCTTCACAAGTGGTTTCTCGAGCACCGTCACAGGGCACATTCTAGATGCCTTCACCATGTCACGCGAAAGTGCTTCCCCGACTTACGTGTATGGCTTTCCTGACGGGTCTCCTTCTCACGCTTCAAACCATGACCTTTTCCATCTGCTCTCTCTCATACTCTTGGAAACGCTTCTCACGGAACAGGATTCCAATCGCGACAGACATTTACACTAGTTACTTCCGTGGCACAGGCACGGGGCACATTCCTTGCGATTTCCCACTTCCATTGCAAAAGTCTACCAGTTTCAGGGAAGGTGATAGTAGACGCACGGTTTCTCTGCAGTGGTGTTTCTGCAGTAGGATACAACACATACATTATGTGACTATGGGTTCCTCGGGAACCCAGATGGAAGCTCGAAGTCGCGATCGACACAGACGTGGTTCGCCGAGATTCGTGTATGCCTTTCCTTTGGCGAAGTCACATACTTTCGCAAACCCTTCTATCTTCGTGACACATGGTGTTCGTTGAGAAAAGCCCTCCATCAGAAGTTGTGCCGCGAGTGAGGCATATCACCCTTCCTTGCCCTCCGTTTCCTTTCACACTTGGCTTCAAGCCGCTTCGTTCCTTAGCAAAGAAGAAGGGCAGTCGAAGGACCGCACCTCCACAGCGTTGTTTCTTGGAGTTAAGTGTATAGCACGTCCGTTACGCTTCCTCCCACTTCCAGACACACACCTCTCTAGGGGACAACGAGTGTGTTGGTGGTCACGTTCGACCCACATTTCTCTTCACAATTCAGCGTGTGGCATTTTCCTTGTGTTTTCACACAAAGTACCGACAGCGCTTCTATCTTCCCGAAACAAGATCTGAGTTGGGAGAAGCTTTCGACACAAGTTCTTTCCCAAGCAGGGCTCTATGGCACAGTAACTTGCGCCTTCACTTTTAACGTGGGACATTTCCTCCGTCTTCTTCCCTGTAGATGGTAGTGGGAAGACTATTGCTCTACCGTTTTGTTTCTTGAGAGGTGAGTGCAAGACCCTCACACACATATCTCAAAAGGCTTCGCGCTTCGCGAACCAAGGGGTTAGCACGAAATCATGTTTGACGCGGCCTCGTTTCTCTGAGTTCAGTGGAAGGCTCTGCTGACGCTAGCTCACGTACATTTGAAGGCCCTTCCAAATTCGTGACCCAAGACTTTGGTGGAGAGAAGCCCTCCACACAACGTGTTCCCCACTGTGGTGTATCTCGCATTCCGTCTCTTTTCTCTCGCCCTAAGCTTTAACACGGCGCTTCCATCCGTAGGGAAAGAGCTGGTCGTCGACGGACGGCAACCCTCTAGATTTGTCCTTAGAGTTAAACACCCGTAGGCAATCTTCCCTATGCTTCCTCACATCATACATTTCCATACTCACCCTTCTTCGTGGAACGACGGGCGGCACATTCGAAACGGACAGCTCACTCTAGGGCACGTCCCTCGTGCCTTCACGCCCACGGCGGAAAACACTTTTATCTTCCTGAAACCATATGATAGCTGAGGGAAGACTTCTTCACAAGGGGTTTGTCAAGCACCGTCCCAGGACACATTCTTTATGCCTTCACACGTTCGCGCCAGAATGCCGCTCATACGTAGGCGTACGGCTTTCCAGGGTTTCCTTCTCAGACTTAAAGGCATGACCTTTTCCCTCTGCTCTCTCTCGTACTCTTGAAAACATTTCTCACGGAACAAGGTTTGAACCGGGAGAGACAATCTCCACTCCTTATTTCCGTGGCGCAGGCATGGGGCACATGCCTTGCGCTGTCACACTTACCTTGGAATAGACTACCATTTTCAGGGAAGAGGTT
Organism: Eumetopias jubatus; assembly: GCF_037043125.1. Lineage (NCBI taxonomy): Eukaryota > Metazoa > Chordata > Mammalia > Carnivora > Otariidae > Eumetopias > Eumetopias jubatus. The sequence continues at coordinate 39,428 of NW_028275079.1, read as the reverse complement.
GGGAGAAACACGGTTTCTCTGCAGTGGTGTTTCTTCAGACCGACGTGCACGCCGCCTGTTTAGGGCTCCACACGTTCATGTTGTGACTAGGTTTTCCCCGTGAAGCCAGATGGAAGCTCGAAGGCGCGGTTTGACACAGACTTGTTTCGCACAGTGTAGTCTGTGGCTTTCCTTTGGCGAACTCACGTACGTTTGAAAACCCTTCTAGCGTCGTGAGCCGTGGTGTTCATTGAGAGAAGCCCTCCATACAAAGTGGTTCCCCGAGTAAGGTATAGCAGGCTTTTCCTCTGCTTCCGTTCACACTCGGCGTCAAGCTGCTTCGATCCTTAGGAAAGGAGGCGGGGAGTCGAAGGACCGCTCCTCCACAGCATTGTCTCTTAGACTTAAGTGTACAGCTCGTTCCTTACGCTTCCTCCCATTTCCAGACACACACCTCCCTAGGGGACAACTTGTTAGTTGGTGGTCGCATTCGACCCACATTTTCCTTCACCATTCAGCCTATGGCATTGTCCTTACGCTTTCACACGAAGTCCTGAAAACGCTTCTCCCTTCCCGAAGCAAGATCTGGGTTGACAGGAGCTTGAGACACAACTCCTCTCTCAAACAGTGGTAGACGGCCCAGCATTTGTGCCTTCACTTTGAACGTCGGAAAGTTCTTCCAACTTCTTCCCCGGAGGCGGTAGTGGAAAGACTAGTTCCCTACAGTTTGGTTTCGTGAGAGGTGAGTGTAAGACGCCTACCTTATATAGCAACGCACATGTCTCCAAAGGCTTCTTTCTTCAAGCACCACGATGTTAGCGCGAAAGCCTGTTTGACATGGCCTTGTTTCTCAGAATTCAGTGTCAGGCTACTACTGCTACTGAGGCTAGCCCACGTACATTGCAAGACCCATCCACCTCCATGACACAGGACGTAATGGAGAGAAACCCTCCGCACAACGTGTTCCTCACTGTGCGGTATCGCGCGTTCCATCTCTTTTCGTTCACACGAGGTTTAAGGAGCGGCTTCGCATCCTTACGAGAAGAGATGGTAGTCGAAGGACGGGAACCCTCGAGACTTGTTCTTAGAGTTAAACAAACGCATGCCATCTTCCTTATGCTTCCGCAGTCATCCATTTCCATACACATCCTTCTTCGTGTAACGACGGCAGGCACCTTCGAAGCGGAGAGCGAAGTCTCGTCTACGTCCCTTATGCCTTCACACCCACTACGGAAAACAGTTTCCTCCTACGGAAACGATACGGCAGTTGAGGGAAGCCTTCTTCACAAGTGGTTTCTCGAGCACCGTCACAGGGCACATTCTAGATGCCTTCACCATGTCACGCGAAAGTGCTTCCCCGACTTACGTGTATGGCTTTCCTGACGGGTCTCCTTCTCACGCTTCAAACCATGACCTTTTCCATCTGCTCTCTCTCATACTCTTGGAAACGCTTCTCACGGAACAGGATTCCAATCGCGACAGACATTTACACTAGTTACTTCCGTGGCACAGGCACGGGGCACATTCCTTGCGATTTCCCACTTCCATTGCAAAAGTCTACCAGTTTCAGGGAAGGTGATAGTAGACGCACGGTTTCTCTGCAGTGGTGTTTCTGCAGTAGGATACAACACATACATTATGTGACTATGGGTTCCTCGGGAACCCAGATGGAAGCTCGAAGTCGCGATCGACACAGACGTGGTTCGCCGAGATTCGTGTATGCCTTTCCTTTGGCGAAGTCACATACTTTCGCAAACCCTTCTATCTTCGTGACACATGGTGTTCGTTGAGAAAAGCCCTCCATCAGAAGTTGTGCCGCGAGTGAGGCATATCACCCTTCCTTGCCCTCCGTTTCCTTTCACACTTGGCTTCAAGCCGCTTCGTTCCTTAGCAAAGAAGAAGGGCAGTCGAAGGACCGCACCTCCACAGCGTTGTTTCTTGGAGTTAAGTGTATAGCACGTCCGTTACGCTTCCTCCCACTTCCAGACACACACCTCTCTAGGGGACAACGAGTGTGTTGGTGGTCACGTTCGACCCACATTTCTCTTCACAATTCAGCGTGTGGCATTTTCCTTGTGTTTTCACACAAAGTACCGACAGCGCTTCTATCTTCCCGAAACAAGATCTGAGTTGGGAGAAGCTATCGACACAAGTTCTTTCCCAAGCAGGGCTCTATGGCACAGTAACTTGCGCCTTCACTTTTAACGTGGGACATTTCCTCCGTCTTCTTCCCTGTAGATGGTAGTGGGAAGACTATTGCTCTACCGTTTTGTTTCTTGAGAGGTGAGTGCAAGACCCTCACACACATATCTCAAAAGGCTTCGCGCTTCGCGAACCAAGGGGTTAGCACGAAATCATGTTTGACGCGGCCTCGTTTCTCTGAGTTCAGTGGAAGGCTCTGCTGACGCTAGCTCACGTACATTTGAAGGCCCTTCCAAATTCGTGACCCAAGACTTTGGTGGAGAGAAGCCCTCCACACAACGTGTTCCCCACTGTGGTGTATCTCGCATTCCGTCTCTTTTCTCTCGCCCTAAGCTTTAACACGGCGCTTCCATCCGTAGGGAAAGAGCTGGTCGTCGACGGACGGCAACCCTCTAGATTTGTCCTTAGAGTTAAACACCCATAGGCAATCTTCCCTATGCTTCCTCACATCATACATTTCCATACTCACCCTTCTTCGTGGAACGACGGGCGGCACATTCGAAACGGACAGCTCACTCTAGGGCACGTCCCTCGTGCCTTCACGCCCACGGCGGAAAACACTTTTATCTTCCTGAAACCATATGATAGCTGAGGGAAGACTTCTTCACAAGGGGTTTGTCAAGCACCGTCCCAGGACACATTCTTTATGCCTTCACACGTTCGCGCCAGAATGCCGCTCATACGTAGGCGTACGGCTTTCCAGGGTTTCCTTCTCAGACTTAAAGGCATGACCTTTTCCCTCTGCTCTCTCTCGTACTCTTGAAAACATTTCTCACGGAACAAGGTTTGAACCGGGAGAGACAATCTCCACTCCTTATTTCCGTGGCGCAGGCATGGGGCACATGCCTTGCGCTGTCACACTTACCTTGGAATGGACTACCATTTTCAGGGAAGAGGTTGGGAGAAACACGGTTTCTCTGCAGTGGTGTTTCTTCAGACCGACGTGCACGCCGCCTGTTTAGGGCTCCACACGTTCATGTTGTGACTAGGTTTTCCCCGTGAAGCCAGATGGAAGCTCGAAGGCGCGGTTTGACACAGACTTGTTTCGCACAGTGTAGTCTGTGGCTTTCCTTTGGCGAACTCACGTACGTTTGAAAACCCTTCTAGCGTCGTGAGCCGTGGTGTTCATTGAGAGAAGCCCTCCATACAAAGTGGTTCCCCGAGTAAGGTATAGCAGGCTTTTCCTCTGCTTCCGTTCACACTCGGCGTCAAGCTGCTTCGATCCTTAGGAAAGGAGGCGGGGAGTCGAAGGACGGCTCCTCCACAGCATTGTCTCTTAGACTTAAGTGTACAGCTCGTTCCTTACGCTTCCTCCCATTTCCAGACACACACCTCCCTAGGGGACAACTTGTTAGTTGGTGGTCGCATTCGACCCACATTTTCCTTCACCATTCAGCCTATGGCATTGTCCTTACGCTTTCACACGAAGTCCTGAAAACGCTTCTCTCTTCCCGAAGCAAGATCTGGGTTGACAGGAGCTTGAGACACAACTCCTCTCTCAAACAGTGGTAGACGGCCCAGCATTTGTGCCTTCACTTTGAACGTCGGAAAGTTCTTCCAACTTCTTCCCCGGAGGCGGTAGTGGAAAGACTAGTTCCCTACAGTTTGGTTTCGTGAGAGGTGAGTGTAAGACGCCTACCTTATATAGCAACGCACATGTCTCCAAAGGCTTCTTTCTTCAAGCACCACGATGTTAGCGCGAAAGCCTGTTTGACATGGCCTTGTTTCTCAGAATTCAGTGTCAGGCTACTACTGCTACTGAGGCTAGCCCACGTACATTGCAAGACCCATCCACCTCCATGACACAGGACGTAATGGAGAGAAACCCTCCGCACAACGTGTTCCTCACTGTGCGGTATCGCGCGTTCCATCTCTTTTCGTTCACACGAGGTTTAAGGAGCGGCTTCGCATCCTTACGAGAAGAGATGGTAGTCGAAGGACGGGAACCCTCGAGACTTGTTCTTAGAGTTAAACAAACGCATGCCATCTTCCTTATGCTTCCGCAGTCATCCATTTCCATACACATCCTTCTTCGTGTAACGACGGCAGGCACCTTCGAAGCGGAGAGCGAAGTCTCGTCTACGTCCCTTATGCCTTCACACCCACTACGGAAAACAGTTTCCTCCTACGGAAACGATACGGCAGTTGAGGGAAGCCTTCTTCACAAGTGGTTTCTCGAGCACCGTCACAGGGCACATTCTAGATGCCTTCACCATGTCACGCGAAAGTGCTTCCCCGACTTACGTGTATGGCTTTCCTGACGGGTCTCCTTCTCACGCTTCAAACCATGACCTTTTCCATCTGCTCTCTCTCATACTCTTGGAAACGCTTCTCACGGAACAGGATTCCAATCGCGACAGACATTTACACTAGTTACTTCCGTGGCACAGGCACGGGGCACATTCCTTGCGATTTCCCACTTCCATTGCAAAAGTCTACCAGTTTCAGGGAAGGTGATAGTAGACGCACGGTTTCTCTGCAGTGGTGTTTCTGCAGTAGGATACAACACATACATTATGTGACTATGGGTTCCTCGGGAACCCAGATGGAAGCTCGAAGTCGCGATCGACACAGACGTGGTTCGCCGAGATTCGTGTATGCCTTTCCTTTGGCGAAGTCACATACTTTCGCAAACCCTTCTATCTTCGTGACACATGGTGTTCGTTGAGAAAAGCCCTCCATCAGAAGTTGTGCCGCGAGTGAGGTATATCACCCTTCCTTGCCCTCCGTTTCCTTTCACACTTGGCTTCAAGCCGCTTCGTTCCTTAGCAAAGAAGAAGGGCAGTCGAAGGACCGCACCTCCACAGCGTTGTTTCTTGGAGTTAAGTGTATAGCACGTCCGTTACGCTTCCTCCCACTTCCAGACACACACCTCTCTAGGGGACAACGAGTGTGTTGGTGGTCACGTTCGACCCACATTTCTCTTCACAATTCAGCGTGTGGCATTTTCCTTGTGTTTTCACACAAAGTACCGACAGCGCTTCTATCTTCCCGAAACAAGATCTGAGTTGGGAGAAGCTTTCGACACAAGTTCTTTCCCAAGCAGGGCTCTATGGCACAGTAACTTGCGCCTTCACTTTTAACGTGGGACATTTCCTCCGTCTTCTTCCCTGTAGATGGTAGTGGGAAGACTATTGCTCTACCGTTTTGTTTCTTGAGAGGTGAGTGCAAGACCCTCACACACATATCTCAAAAGGCTTCGCGCTTCGCGAACCAAGGGGTTAGCACGAAATCATGTTTGACGCGGCCTCGTTTCTCTGAGTTCAGTGGAAGGCTCTGCTGACGCTAGCTCACGTACATTTGAAGGCCCTTCCAAATTCGTGACCCAAGACTTTGGTGGAGAGAAGCCCTCCACACAACGTGTTCCCCACTGTGGTGTATCTCGCATTCCGTCTCTTTTCTCTCGCCCTAAGCTTTAACACGGCGCTTCCATCCGTAGGGAAAGAGCTGGTCGTCGACGGACGGCAACCCTCTAGATTTGTCCTTAGAGTTAAACACCCGTAGGCAATCTTCCCTATGCTTCCTCACATCATACATTTCCATACTCACCCTTCTTCGTGGAACGACGGGCGGCACATTCGAAACGGACAGCTCACTCTAGGGCACGTCCCTCGTGCCTTCACGCCCACGGCGGAAAACACTTTTATCTTCCTGAAACCATATGATAGCTGAGGGAAGACTTCTTCACAAGGGGTTTGTCAAGCACCGTCCCAGGACACATTCTTTATGCCTTCACACGTTCGCGCCAGAATGCCGCTCATACGTAGGCGTACGGCTTTCCAGGGTTTCCTTCTCAGACTTAAAGGCATGACCTTTTCCCTCTGCTCTCTCTCGTACTCTTGAAAACATTTCTCACGGAACAAGGTTTGAACCGGGAGAGACAATCTCCACTCCTTATTTCCGTGGCGCAGGCATGGGGCACATGCCTTGCGCTGTCACACTTACCTTGGAATAGACTACCATTTTCAGGGAAGAGGTTGGGAGAAACACGGTTTCTCTGCAGTGGTGTTTCTTCAGACCGACGTGCACGCCGCCTGTTTAGGGCTCCACACGTTCATGTTGTGACTAGGTTTTCCCCGTGAAGCCAGATGGAAGCTCGAAGGCGCGGTTTGACACAGACTTGTTTCGCACAGTGTAGTCTGTGGCTTTCCTTTGGCGAACTCACGTACGTTTGAAAACCCTTCTAGCGTCGTGAGCCGTGGTGTTCATTGAGAGAAGCCCTCCATACAAAGTGGTTCCCCGAGTAAGGTATAGCAGGCTTTTCCTCTGCTTCCGTTCACACTCGGCGTCAAGCTGCTTCGATCCTTAGGAAAGGAGGCGGGGAGTCGAAGGACCGCTCCTCCACAGCATTGTCTCTTAGACTTAAGTGTACAGCTCGTTCCTTACGCTTCCTCCCATTTCCAGACACACACCTCCCTAGGGGACAACTTGTTAGTTGGTGGTCGCATTCGACCCACATTTTCCTTCACCATTCAGCCTATGGCATTGTCCTTACGCTTTCACACGAAGTCCTGAAAACGCTTCTCTCTTCCCGAAGCAAGATCTGGGTTGACAGGAGCTTGAGACACAACTCCTCTCTCAAACAGTGGTAGACGGCCCAGCATTTGTGCCTTCACTTTGAACGTCGGAAAGTTCTTCCAACTTCTTCCCCGGAGGCGGTAGTGGAAAGACTAGTTCCCTACAGTTTGGTTTCGTGAGAGGTGAGTGTAAGACGCCTACCTTATATAGCAACGCACATGTCTCCAAAGGCTTCTTTCTTCAAGCACCACGATGTTAGCGCGAAAGCCTGTTTGACATGGCCTTGTTTCTCAGAATTCAGTGTCAGGCTACTACTGCTACTGAGGCTAGCCCACGTACATTGCAAGACCCATCCACCTCCATGACACAGGACGTAATGGAGAGAAACCCTCCGCACAACGTGTTCCTCACTGTGCGGTATCGCGCGTTCCATCTCTTTTCGTTCACACGAGGTTTAAGGAGCGGCTTCGCATCCTTACGAGAAGAGATGGTAGTCGAAGGACGGGAACCCTCGAGACTTGTTCTTAGAGTTAAACAAACGCATGCCATCTTCCTTATGCTTCCGCAGTCATCCATTTCCATACACATCCTTCTTCGTGTAACGACGGCAGGCACCTTCGAAGCGGAGAGCGAAGTCTCGTCTACGTCCCTTATGCCTTCACACCCACTACGGAAAACAGTTTCCTCCTACGGAAACGATACGGCAGTTGAGGGAAGCCTTCTTCACAAGTGGTTTCTCGAGCACCGTCACAGGGCACATTCTAGATGCCTTCACCATGTCACGCGAAAGTGCTTCCCCGACTTACGTGTATGGCTTTCCTGACGGGTCTCCTTCTCACGCTTCAAACCATGACCTTTTCCATCTGCTCTCTCTCATACTCTTGGAAACGCTTCTCACGGAACAGGATTCCAATCGCGACAGACATTTACACTAGTTACTTCCGTGGCACAGGCACGGGGCACATTCCTTGCGATTTCCCACTTCCATTGCAAAAGTCTACCAGTTTCAGGGAAGGTGATAGTAGACGCACGGTTTCTCTGCAGTGGTGTTTCTGCAGTAGGATACAACACATACATTATGTGACTATGGGTTCCTCGGGAACCCAGATGGAAGCTCGAAGTCGCGATCGACACAGACGTGGTTCGCCGAGATTCGTGTATGCCTTTCCTTTGGCGAAGTCACATACTTTCGCAAACCCTTCTATCTTCGTGACACATGGTGTTCGTTGAGAAAAGCCCTCCATCAGAAGTTGTGCCGCGAGTGAGGCATATCACCCTTCCTTGCCCTCCGTTTCCTTTCACACTTGGCTTCAAGCCGCTTCGTTCCTTAGCAAAGAAGAAGGGCAGTCGAAGGACCGCACCTCCACAGCGTTGTTTCTTGGAGTTAAGTGTATAGCACGTCCGTTACGCTTCCTCCCACTTCCAGACACACACCTCTCTAGGGGACAACGAGTGTGTTGGTGGTCACGTTCGACCCACATTTCTCTTCACAATTCAGCGTGTGGCATTTTCCTTGTGTTTTCACACAAAGTACCGACAGCGCTTCTATCTTCCCGAAACAAGATCTGAGTTGGGAGAAGCTTTCGACACAAGTTCTTTCCCAAGCAGGGCTCTATGGCACAGTAACTTGCGCCTTCACTTTTAACGTGGGACATTTCCTCCGTCTTCTTCCCTGTAGATGGTAGTGGGAAGACTATTGCTCTACCGTTTTGTTTCTTGAGAGGTGAGTGCAAGACCCTCACACACATATCTCAAAAGGCTTCGCGCTTCGCGAACCAAGGGGTTAGCACGAAATCATGTTTGACGCGGCCTCGTTTCTCTGAGTTCAGTGGAAGGCTCTGCTGACGCTAGCTCACGTACATTTGAAGGCCCTTCCAAATTCGTGACCCAAGACTTTGGTGGAGAGAAGCCCTCCACACAACGTGTTCCCCACTGTGGTGTATCTCGCATTCCGTCTCTTTTCTCTCGCCCTAAGCTTTAACACGGCGCTTCCATCCGTAGGGAAAGAGCTGGTCGTCGACGGACGGCAACCCTCTAGATTTGTCCTTAGAGTTAAACACCCGTAGGCAATCTTCCCTATGCTTCCTCACATCATACATTTCCATACTCACCCTTCTTCGTGGAACGACGGGCGGCACATTCGAAACGGACAGCTCACTCTAGGGCACGTCCCTCGTGCCTTCACGCCCACGGCGGAAAACACTTTTATCTTCCTGAAACCATATGATAGCTGAGGGAAGACTTCTTCACAAGGGGTTTGTCAAGCACCGTCCCAGGACACATTCTTTATGCCTTCACACGTTCGCGCCAGAATGCCGCTCATACGTAGGCGTACGGCTTTCCAGGGTTTCCTTCTCAGACTTAAAGGCATGACCTTTTCCCTCTGCTCTCTCTCGTACTCTTGAAAACATTTCTCACGGAACAAGGTTTGAACCGGGAGAGACAATCTCCACTCCTTATTTCCGTGGCGCAGGCATGGGGCACATGCCTTGCGCTGTCACACTTACCTTGGAATAGACTACCATTTTCAGGGAAGAGGTTGGGAGAAACACGGTTTCTCTGCAGTGGTGTTTCTTCAGACCGACGTGCACGCCGCCTGTTTAGGGCTCCACACGTTCATGTTGTGACTAGGTTTTCCCCGTGAAGCCAGATGGAAGCTCGAAGGCGCGGTTTGACACAGATTTGTTTCGCACAGTGTAGTCTGTGGCTTTCCTTTGGCGAACTCACGTACGTTTGAAAACCCTTCTAGCGTCGTGAGCCGTGGTGTTCATTGAGAGAAGCCCTCCATACAAAGTGGTTCCCCGAGTAAGGTATAGCAGGCTTTTCCTCTGCTTCCGTTCACACTCGGCGTCAAGCTGCTTCGATCCTTAGGAAAGGAGGCGGGGAGTCGAAGGACCGCTCCTCCACAGCATTGTCTCTTAGACTTAAGTGTACAGCTCGTTCCTTACGCTTCCTCCCATTTCCAGACACACACCTCCCTAGGGGACAACTTGTTAGTTGGTGGTCGCATTCGACCCACATTTTCCTTCACCATTCAGCCTATGGCATTGTCCTTACGCTTTCACACGAAGTCCTGAAAACGCTTCTCCCTTCCCGAAGCAAGATCTGGGTTGACAGGAGCTTGAGACACAACTCCTCTCTCAAACAGTGGTAGACGGCCCAGCATTTGTGCCTTCACTTTGAACGTCGGAAAGTTCTTCCAACTTCTTCCCCGGAGGCGGTAGTGGAAAGACTAGTTCCCTACAGTTTGGTTTCGTGAGAGGTGAGTGTAAGACGCCTACCTTATATAGCAACGCACATGTCTCCAAAGGCTTCTTTCTTCAAGCACCACGATGTTAGCGCGAAAGCCTGTTTGACATGGCCTTGTTTCTCAGAATTCAGTGTCAGGCTACTACTGCTACTGAGGCTAGCCCACGTACATTGCAAGACCCATCCACCTCCATGACACAGGACGTAATGGAGAGAAACCCTCCGCACAACGTGTTCCTCACTGTGCGGTATCGCGCGTTCCATCTCTTTTCGTTCACACGAGGTTTAAGGAGCGGCTTCGCATCCTTACGAGAAGAGATGGTAGTCGAAGGACGGGAACCCTCGAGACTTGTTCTTAGAGTTAAACAAACGCATGCCATCTTCCTTATGCTTCCGCAGTCATCCATTTCCATACACATCCTTCTTCGTGTAACGACGGCAGGCACCTTCGAAGCGGAGAGCGAAGTCTCGTCTACGTCCCTTATGCCTTCACACCCACTACGGAAAACAGTTTCCTCCTACGGAAACGATACGGCAGTTGAGGGAAGCCTTCTTCACAAGTGGTTTCTCGAGCACCGTCACAGGGCACATTCTAGATGCCTTCACCATGTCACGCGAAAGTGCTTCCCCGACTTACGTGTATGGCTTTCCTGACGGGTCTCCTTCTCACGCTTCAAACCATGACCTTTTCCATCTGCTCTCTCTCATACTCTTGGAAACGCTTCTCACGGAACAGGATTCCAATCGCGACAGACATTTACACTAGTTACTTCCGTGGCACAGGCACGGGGCACATTCCTTGCGATTTCCCACTTCCATTGCAAAAGTCTACCAGTTTCAGGGAAGGTGATAGTAGACGCACGGTTTCTCTGCAGTGGTGTTTCTGCAGTAGGATACAACACATACATTATGTGACTATGGGTTCCTCGGGAACCCAGATGGAAGCTCGAAGTCGCGATCGACACAGACGTGGTTCGCCGAGATTCGTGTATGCCTTTCCTTTGGCGAAGTCACATACTTTCGCAAACCCTTCTATCTTCGTGACACATGGTGTTCGTTGAGAAAAGCCCTCCATCAGAAGTTGTGCCGCGAGTGAGGCATATCACCCTTCCTTGCCCTCCGTTTCCTTTCACACTTGGCTTCAAGCCGCTTCGTTCCTTAGCAAAGAAGAAGGGCAGTCGAAGGACCGCACCTCCACAGCGTTGTTTCTTGGAGTTAAGTGTATAGCACGTCCGTTACGCTTCCTCCCACTTCCAGACACACACCTCTCTAGGGGACAACGAGTGTGTTGGTGGTCACGTTCGACCCACATTTCTCTTCACAATTCAGCGTGTGGCATTTTCCTTGTGTTTTCACACAAAGTACCGACAGCGCTTCTATCTTCCCGAAACAAGATCTGAGTTGGGAGAAGCTTTCGACACAAGTTCTTTCCCAAGCAGGGCTCTATGGCACAGTAACTTGCGCCTTCACTTTTAACGTGGGACATTTCCTCCGTCTTCTTCCCTGTAGATGGTAGTGGGAAGACTATTGCTCTACCGTTTTGTTTCTTGAGAGGTGAGTGCAAGACCCTCACACACATATCTCAAAAGGCTTCGCGCTTCGCGAACCAAGGGGTTAGCACGAAATCATGTTTGACGCGGCCTCGTTTCTCTGAGTTCAGTGGAAGGCTCTGCTGACGCTAGCTCACGTACATTTGAAGGCCCTTCCAAATTCGTGACCCAAGACTTTGGTGGAGAGAAGCCCTCCACACAACGTGTTCCCCACTGTGGTGTATCTCGCATTCCGTCTCTTTTCTCTCGCCCTAAGCTTTAACACGGCGCTTCCATCCGTAGGGAAAGAGCTGGTCGTCGACGGACGGCAACCCTCTAGATTTGTCCTTAGAGTTAAACACCCGTAGGCAATCTTCCCTATGCTTCCTCACATCATACATTTCCATACTCACCCTTCTTCGTGGAACGACGGGCGGCACATTCGAAACGGACAGCTCACTCTAGGGCACGTCCCTCGTGCCTTCGCGCCCACGGCGGAAAACACTTTTATCTTCCTGAAACCATATGATAGCTGAGGGAAGACTTCTTCACAAGGGGTTTGTCAAGCACCGTCCCAGGACACATTCTTTATGCCTTCACACGTTCGCGCCAGAATGCCGCTCATACGTAGGCGTACGGCTTTCCAGGGTTTCCTTCTCAGACTTAAAGGCATGACCTTTTCCCTCTGCTCTCTCTCGTACTCTTGAAAACATTTCTCACGGAACAAGGTTTGAACCGGGAGAGACAATCTCCACTCCTTATTTCCGTGGCGCAGGCATGGGGCACATGCCTTGCGCTGTCACACTTACCTTGGAATAGACTACCATTTTCAGGGAAGAGGTTGGGAGAAACACGGTTTCTCTGCAGTGGTGTTTCTTCAGACCGACGTGCACGCCGCCTGTTTAGGGCTCCACACGTTCATGTTGTGACTAGGTTTTCCCCGTGAAGCCAGATGGAAGCTCGAAGGCGCGGTTTGACACAGACTTGTTTCGCACAGTGTAGTCTGTGGCTTTCCTTTGGCGAACTCACGTACGTTTGAAAACCCTTCTAGCGTCGTGAGCCGTGGTGTTCATTGAGAGAAGCCCTCCATACAAAGTGGTTCCCCGAGTAAGGTATAGCAGGCTTTTCCTCTGCTTCCGTTCACACTCGGCGTCAAGCTGCTTCGATCCTTAGGAAAGGAGGCGGGGAGTCGAAGGACGGCTCCTCCACAGCATTGTCTCTTAGACTTAAGTGTACAGCTCGTTCCTTACGCTTCCTCCCATTTCCAGACACACACCTCCCTAGGGGACAACTTGTTAGTTGGTGGTCGCATTCGACCCACATTTTCCTTCACCATTCAGCCTATGGCATTGTCCTTACGCTTTCACACGAAGTCCTGAAAACGCTTCTCTCTTCCCGAAGCAAGATCTGGGTTGACAGGAGCTTGAGACACAACTCCTCTCTCAAACAGTGGTAGACGGCCCAGCATTTGTGCCTTCACTTTGAACGTCGGAAAGTTCTTCCAACTTCTTCCCCGGAGGCGGTAGTGGAAAGACTAGTTCCCTACAGTTTGGTTTCGTGAGAGGTGAGTGTAAGACGCCTACCTTATATAGCAACGCACATGTCTCCAAAGGCTTCTTTCTTCAAGCACCACGATGTTAGCGCGAAAGCCTGTTTGACATGGCCTTGTTTCTCAGAATTCAGTGTCAGGCTACTACTGCTACTGAGGCTAGCCCACGTACATTGCAAGACCCATCCACCTCCATGACACAGGACGTAATGGAGAGAAACCCTCCGCACAACGTGTTCCTCACTGTGCGGTATCGCGCGTTCCATCTCTTTTCGTTCACACGAGGTTTAAGGAGCGGCTTCGCATCCTTACGAGAAGAGATGGTAGTCGAAGGACGGGAACCCTCGAGACTTGTTCTTAGAGTTAAACAAACGCATGCCATCTTCCTTATGCTTCCGCAGTCATCCATTTCCATACACATCCTTCTTCGTGTAACGACGGCAGGCACCTTCGAAGCGGAGAGCGAAGTCTCGTCTACGTCCCTTATGCCTTCACACCCACTACGGAAAACAGTTTCCTCCTACGGAAACGATACGGCAGTTGAGGGAAGCCTTCTTCACAAGTGGTTTCTCGAGCACCGTCACAGGGCACATTCTAGATGCCTTCACCATGTCACGCGAAAGTGCTTCCCCGACTTACGTGTATGGCTTTCCTGACGGGTCTCCTTCTCACGCTTCAAACCATGACCTTTTCCATCTGCTCTCTCTCATACTCTTGGAAACGCTTCTCACGGAACAGGATTCCAATCGCGACAGACATTTACACTAGTTACTTCCGTGGCACAGGCACGGGGCACATTCCTTGCGATTTCCCACTTCCATTGCAAAAGTCTACCAGTTTCAGGGAAGGTGATAGTAGACGCACGGTTTCTCTGCAGTGGTGTTTCTGCAGTAGGATACAACACATACATTATGTGACTATGGGTTCCTCGGGAACCCAGATGGAAGCTCGAAGTCGCGATCGACACAGACGTGGTTCGCCGAGATTCGTGTATGCCTTTCCTTTGGCGAAGTCACATACTTTCGCAAACCCTTCTATCTTCGTGACACATGGTGTTCGTTGAGAAAAGCCCTCCATCAGAAGTTGTGCCGCGAGTGAGGCATATCACCCTTCCTTGCCCTCCGTTTCCTTTCACACTTGGCTTCAAGCCGCTTCGTTCCTTAGCAAAGAAGAAGGGCAGTCGAAGGACCGCACCTCCACAGCGTTGTTTCTTGGAGTTAAGTGTATAGCACGTCCGTTACGCTTCCTCCCACTTCCAGACACACACCTCTCTAGGGGACAACGAGTGTGTTGGTGGTCACGTTCGACCCACATTTCTCTTCACAATTCAGCGTGTGGCATTTTCCTTGTGTTTTCACACAAAGTACCGACAGCGCTTCTATCTTCCCGAAACAAGATCTGAGTTGGGAGAAGCTTTCGACACAAGTTCTTTCCCAAGCAGGGCTCTATGGCACAGTAACTTGCGCCTTCACTTTTAACGTGGGACATTTCCTCCGTCTTCTTCCCTGTAGATGGTAGTGGGAAGACTATTGCTCTACCGTTTTGTTTCTTGAGAGGTGAGTGCAAGACCCTCACACACATATCTCAAAAGGCTTCGCGCTTCGCGAACCAAGGGGTTAGCACGAAATCATGTTTGACGCGGCCTCGTTTCTCTGAGTTCAGTGGAAGGCTCTGCTGACGCTAGCTCACGTACATTTGAAGGCTCTTCCAAATTCGTGACCCAAGACTTTGGTGGAGAGAAGCCCTCCACACAACGTGTTCCCCACTGTGGTGTATCTCGCATTCCGTCTCTTTTCTCTCGCCCTAAGCTTTAACACGGCGCTTCCATCCGTAGGGAAAGAGCTGGTCGTCGACGGACGGCAACCCTCTAGATTTGTCCTTAGAGTTAAACACCCGTAGGCAATCTTCCCTATGCTTCCTCACATCATACATTTCCATACTCACCCTTCTTCGTGGAACGACGGGCGGCACATTCGAAACGGACAGCTCACTCTAGGGCACGTCCCTCGTGCCTTCGCGCCCACGGCGGAAAACACTTTTATCTTCCTGAAACCATATGATAGCTGAGGGAAGACTTCTTCACAAGGGGTTTGTCAAGCACCGTCCCAGGACACATTCTTTATGCCTTCACACGTTCGCGCCAGAATGCCGCTCATACGTAGGCGTACGGCTTTCCAGGGTTTCCTTCTCAGACTTAAAGGCATGACCTTTTCCCTCTGCTCTCTCTCGTACTCTTGAAAACATTTCTCACGGAACAAGGTTTGAACCGGGAGAGACAATCTCCACTCCTTATTTCCGTGGCGCAGGCATGGGGCACATGCCTTGCGCTGTCACACTTACCTTGGAATAGACTACCATTTTCAGGGAAGAGGTTGGGAGAAACACGGTTTCTCTGCAGTGGTGTTTCTTCAGACCGACGTGCACGCCGCCTGTTTAGGGCTCCACACGTTCATGTTGTGACTAGGTTTTCCCCGTGAAGCCAGATGGAAGCTCGAAGGCGCGGTTTGACACAGACTTGTTTCGCACAGTGTAGTCTGTGGCTTTCCTTTGGCGAACTCACGTACGTTTGAAAACCCTTCTAGCGTCGTGAGCCGTGGTGTTCATTGAGAGAAGCCCTCCATACAAAGTGGTTCCCCGAGTAAGGTATAGCAGGCTTTTCCTCTGCTTCCGTTCACACTCGGCGTCAAGCTGCTTCGATCCTTAGGAAAGGAGGCGGGGAGTCGAAGGACGGCTCCTCCACAGCATTGTCTCTTAGACTTAAGTGTACAGCTCGTTCCTTACGCTTCCTCCCATTTCCAGACACACACCTCCCTAGGGGACAACTTGTTAGTTGGTGGTCGCATTCGACCCACATTTTCCTTCACCATTCAGCCTATGGCATTGTCCTTACGCTTTCACACGAAGTCCTGAAAACGCTTCTCTCTTCCCGAAGCAAGATCTGGGTTGACAGGAGCTTGAGACACAACTCCTCTCTCAAACAGTGGTAGACGGCCCAGCATTTGTGCCTTCACTTTGAACGTCGGAAAGTTCTTCCAACTTCTTCCCCGGAGGCGGTAGTGGAAAGACTAGTTCCCTACAGTTTGGTTTCGTGAGAGGTGAGTGTAAGACGCCTACCTTATATAGCAACGCACATGTCTCCAAAGGCTTCTTTCTTCAAGCACCACGATGTTAGCGCGAAAGCCTGTTTGACATGGCCTTGTTTCTCAGAATTCAGTGTCAGGCTACTACTGCTACTGAGGCTAGCCCACGTACATTGCAAGACCCATCCACCTCCATGACACAGGACGTAATGGAGAGAAACCCTCCGCACAACGTGTTCCTCACTGTGCGGTATCGCGCGTTCCATCTCTTTTCGTTCACACGAGGTTTAAGGAGCGGCTTCGCATCCTTACGAGAAGAGATGGTAGTCGAAGGACGGGAACCCTCGAGACTTGTTCTTAGAGTTAAACAAACGCATGCCATCTTCCTTATGCTTCCGCAGTCATCCATTTCCATACACATCCTTCTTCGTGTAACGACGGCAGGCACCTTCGAAGCGGAGAGCGAAGTCTCGTCTACGTCCCTTATGCCTTCACACCCACTACGGAAAACAGTTTCCTCCTACGGAAACGATACGGCAGTTGAGGGAAGCCTTCTTCACAAGTGGTTTCTCGAGCACCGTCACAGGGCACATTCTAGATGCCTTCACCATGTCACGCGAAAGTGCTTCCCCGACTTACGTGTATGGCTTTCCTGACGGGTCTCCTTCTCACGCTTCAAACCATGACCTTTTCCATCTGCTCTCTCTCATACTCTTGGAAACGCTTCTCACGGAACAGGATTCCAATCGCGACAGACATTTACACTAGTTACTTCCGTGGCACAGGCACGGGGCACATTCCTTGCGATTTCCCACTTCCATTGCAAAAGTCTACCAGTTTCAGGGAAGGTGATAGTAGACGCACGGTTTCTCTGCAGTGGTGTTTCTGCAGTAGGATACAACACATACATTATGTGACTATGGGTTCCTCGGGAACCCAGATGGAAGCTCGAAGTCGCGATCGACACAGACGTGGTTCGCCGAGATTCGTGTATGCCTTTCCTTTGGCGAAGTCACATACTTTCGCAAACCCTTCTATCTTCGTGACACATGGTGTTCGTTGAGAAAAGCCCTCCATCAGAAGTTGTGCCGCGAGTGAGGCATATCACCCTTCCTTGCCCTCCGTTTCCTTTCACACTTGGCTTCAAGCCGCTTCGTTCCTTAGCAAAGAAGAAGGGCAGTCGAAGGACCGCACCTCCACAGCGTTGTTTCTTGGAGTTAAGTGTATAGCACGTCCGTTACGCTTCCTCCCACTTCCAGACACACACCTCTCTAGGGGACAACGAGTGTGTTGGTGGTCACGTTCGACCCACATTTCTCTTCACAATTCAGCGTGTGGCATTTTCCTTGTGTTTTCACACAAAGTACCGACAGCGCTTCTATCTTCCCGAAACAAGATCTGAGTTGGGAGAAGCTTTCGACACAAGTTCTTTCCCAAGCAGGGCTCTATGGCACAGTAACTTGCGCCTTCACTTTTAACGTGGGACATTTCCTCCGTCTTCTTCCCTGTAGATGGTAGTGGGAAGACTATTGCTCTACCGTTTTGTTTCTTGAGAGGTGAGTGCAAGACCCTCACACACATATCTCAAAAGGCTTCGCGCTTCGCGAACCAAGGGGTTAGCACGAAATCATGTTTGACGCGGCCTCGTTTCTCTGAGTTCAGTGGAAGGCTCTGCTGACGCTAGCTCACGTACATTTGAAGGCCCTTCCAAATTCGTGACCCAAGACTTTGGTGGAGAGAAGCCCTCCACACAACGTGTTCCCCACTGTGGTGTATCTCGCATTCCGTCTCTTTTCTCTCGCCCTAAGCTTTAACACGGCGCTTCCATCCGTAGGGAAAGAGCTGGTCGTCGACGGACGGCAACCCTCTAGATTTGTCCTTAGAGTTAAACACCCGTAGGCAATCTTCCCTATGCTTCCTCACATCATACATTTCCATACTCACCCTTCTTCGTGGAACGACGGGCGGCACATTCGAAACGGACAGCTCACTCTAGGGCACGTCCCTCGTGCCTTCACGCCCACGGCGGAAAACACTTTTATCTTCCTGAAACCATATGATAGCTGAGGGAAGACTTCTTCACAAGGGGTTTGTCAAGCACCGTCCCAGGACACATTCTTTATGCCTTCACACGTTCGCGCCAGAATGCCGCTCATACGTAGGCGTACGGCTTTCCAGGGTTTCCTTCTCAGACTTAAAGGCATGACCTTTTCCCTCTGCTCTCTCTCGTACTCTTGAAAACATTTCTCACGGAACAAGGTTTGAACCGGGAGAGACAATCTCCACTCCTTATTTCCGTGGCGCAGGCATGGGGCACATGCCTTGCGCTGTCACACTTACCTTGGAATGGACTACCATTTTCAGGGAAGAGGTTGGGAGAAACACGGTTTCTCTGCAGTGGTGTTTCTTCAGACCGACGTGCACGCCGCCTGTTTAGGGCTCCACACGTTCATGTTGTGACTAGGTTTTCCCCGTGAAGCCAGATGGAAGCTCGAAGGCGCGGTTTGACACAGACTTGTTTCGCACAGTGTAGTCTGTGGCTTTCCTTTGGCGAACTCACGTACGTTTGAAAACCCTTCTAGCGTCGTGAGCCGTGGTGTTCATTGAGAGAAGCCCTCCATACAAAGTGGTTCCCCGAGTAAGGTATAGCAGGCTTTTCCTCTGCTTCCGTTCACACTCGGCGTCAAGCTGCTTCGATCCTTAGGAAAGGAGGCGGGGAGTCGAAGGACGGCTCCTCCACAGCATTGTCTCTTAGACTTAAGTGTACAGCTCGTTCCTTACGCTTCCTCCCATTTCCAGACACACACCTCCCTAGGGGACAACTTGTTAGTTGGTGGTCGCATTCGACCCACATTTTCCTTCACCATTCAGCCTATGGCATTGTCCTTACGCTTTCACACGAAGTCCTGAAAACGCTTCTCTCTTCCCGAAGCAAGATCTGGGTTGACAGGAGCTTGAGACACAACTCCTCTCTCAAACAGTGGTAGACGGCCCAGCATTTGTGCCTTCACTTTGAACGTCGGAAAGTTCTTCCAACTTCTTCCCCGGAGGCGGTAGTGGAAAGACTAGTTCCCTACAGTTTGGTTTCGTGAGAGGTGAGTGTAAGACGCCTACCTTATATAGCAACGCACATGTCTCCAAAGGCTTCTTTCTTCAAGCACCACGATGTTAGCGCGAAAGCCTGTTTGACATGGCCTTGTTTCTCAGAATTCAGTGTCAGGCTACTACTGCTACTGAGGCTAGCCCACGTACATTGCAAGACCCATCCACCTCCATGACACAGGACGTAATGGAGAGAAACCCTCCGCACAACGTGTTCCTCACTGTGCGGTATCGCGCGTTCCATCTCTTTTCGTTCACACGAGGTTTAAGGAGCGGCTTCGCATCCTTACGAGAAGAGATGGTAGTCGAAGGACGGGAACCCTCGAGACTTGTTCTTAGAGTTAAACAAACGCATGCCATCTTCCTTATGCTTCCGCAGTCATCCATTTCCATACACATCCTTCTTCGTGTAACGACGGCAGGCACCTTCGAAGCGGAGAGCGAAGTCTCGTCTACGTCCCTTATGCCTTCACACCCACTACGGAAAACAGTTTCCTCCTACGGAAACGATACGGCAGTTGAGGGAAGCCTTCTTCACAAGTGGTTTCTCGAGCACCGTCACAGGGCACATTCTAGATGCCTTCACCATGTCACGCGAAAGTGCTTCCCCGACTTACGTGTATGGCTTTCCTGACGGGTCTCCTTCTCACGCTTCAAACCATGACCTTTTCCATCTGCTCTCTCTCATACTCTTGGAAACGCTTCTCACGGAACAGGATTCCAATCGCGACAGACATTGACACTAGTTACTTCCGTGGCACAGGCACGGGGCACATTCCTTGCGATTTCCCACTTCCATTGCAAAAGTCTACCAGTTTCAGGGAAGGTGATAGTAGACGCACGGTTTCTCTGCAGTGGTGTTTCTGCAGTAGGATACAACACATACATTATGTGACTATGGGTTCCTCGGGAACCCAGATGGAAGCTCGAAGTCGCGATCGACACAGACGTGGTTCGCCGAGATTCGTGTATGCCTTTCCTTTGGCGAAGTCACATACTTTCGCAAACCCTTCTATCTTCGTGACACATGGTGTTCGTTGAGAAAAGCCCTCCATCAGAAGTTGTGCCGCGAGTGAGGCATATCACCCTTCCTTGCCCTCCGTTTCCTTTCACACTTGGCTTCAAGCCGCTTCGTTCCTTAGCAAAGAAGAAGGGCAGTCGAAGGACCGCACCTCCACAGCGTTGTTTCTTGGAGTTAAGTGTATAGCACGTCCGTTACGCTTCCTCCCACTTCCAGACACACACCTCTCTAGGGGACAACGAGTGTGTTGGTGGTCACGTTCGACCCACATTTCTCTTCACAATTCAGCGTGTGGCATTTTCCTTGTGTTTTCACACAAAGTACCGACAGCGCTTCTATCTTCCCGAAACAAGATCTGAGTTGGGAGAAGCTTTCGACACAAGTTCTTTCCCAAGCAGGGCTCTATGGCACAGTAACTTGCGCCTTCACTTTTAACGTGGGACATTTCCTCCGTCTTCTTCCCTGTAGATGGTAGTGGGAAGACTATTGCTCTACCGTTTTGTTTCTTGAGAGGTGAGTGCAAGACCCTCACACACATATCTCAAAAGGCTTCGCGCTTCGCGAACCAAGGGGTTAGCACGAAATCATGTTTGACGCGGCCTCGTTTCTCTGAGTTCAGTGGAAGGCTCTGCTGACGCTAGCTCACGTACATTTGAAGGCCCTTCCAAATTCGTGACCCAAGACTTTGGTGGAGAGAAGCCCTCCACACAACGTGTTCCCCACTGTGGTGTATCTCGCATTCCGTCTCTTTTCTCTCGCCCTAAGCTTTAACACGGCGCTTCCATCCGTAGGGAAAGAGCTGGTCGTCGACGGACGGCAACCCTCTAGATTTGTCCTTAGAGTTAAACACCCGTAGGCAATCTTCCCTATGCTTCCTCACATCATACATTTCCATACTCACCCTTCTTCGTGGAACGACGGGCGGCACATTCGAAACGGACAGCTCACTCTAGGGCACGTCCCTCGTGCCTTCACGCCCACGGCGGAAAACACTTTTATCTTCCTGAAACCATATGATAGCTGAGGGAAGACTTCTTCACAAGGGGTTTGTCAAGCACCGTCCCAGGACACATTCTTTATGCCTTCACACGTTCGCGCCAGAATGCCGCTCATACGTAGGCGTACGGCTTTCCAGGGTTTCCTTCTCAGACTTAAAGGCATGACCTTTTCCCTCTGCTCTCTCTCGTACTCTTGAAAACATTTCTCACGGAACAAGGTTTGAACCGGGAGAGACAATCTCCACTCCTTATTTCCGTGGCGCAGGCATGGGGCACATGCCTTGCGCTGTCACACTTACCTTGGAATAGACTACCATTTTCAGGGAAGAGGTTGGGAGAAACACGGTTTCTCTGCAGTGGTGTTTCTTCAGACCGACGTGCACGCCGCCTGTTTAGGGCTCCACACGTTCATGTTGTGACTAGGTTTTCCCCGTGAAGCCAGATGGAAGCTCGAAGGCGCGGTTTGACACAGACTTGTTTCGCACAGTGTAGTCTGTGGCTTTCCTTTGGCGAACTCACGTACGTTTGAAAACCCTTCTAGCGTCGTGAGCCGTGGTGTTCATTGAGAGAAGCCCTCCATACAAAGTGGTTCCCCGAGTAAGGTATAGCAGGCTTTTCCTCTGCTTCCGTTCACACTCGGCGTCAAGCTGCTTCGATCCTTAGGAAAGGAGGCGGGGAGTCGAAGGACCGCTCCTCCACAGCATTGTCTCTTAGACTTAAGTGTACAGCTCGTTCCTTACGCTTCCTCCCATTTCCAGACACACACCTCCCTAGGGGACAACTTGTTAGTTGGTGGTCGCATTCGACCCACATTTTCCTTCACCATTCAGCCTATGGCATTGTCCTTACGCTTTCACACGAAGTCCTGAAAACGCTTCTCTCTTCCCGAAGCAAGATCTGGGTTGACAGGAGCTTGAGACACAACTCCTCTCTCAAACAGTGGTAGACGGCCCAGCATTTGTGCCTTCACTTTGAACGTCGGAAAGTTCTTCCAACTTCTTCCCCGGAGGCGGTAGTGGAAAGACTAGTTCCCTACAGTTTGGTTTCGTGAGAGGTGAGTGTAAGACGCCTACCTTATATAGCAACGCACATGTCTCCAAAGGCTTCTTTCTTCAAGCACCACGATGTTAGCGCGAAAGCCTGTTTGACATGGCCTTGTTTCTCAGAATTCAGTGTCAGGCTACTACTGCTACTGAGGCTAGCCCACGTACATTGCAAGACCCATCCACCTCCATGACACAGGACGTAATGGAGAGAAACCCTCCGCACAACGTGTTCCTCACTGTGCGGTATCGCGCGTTCCATCTCTTTTCGTTCACACGAGGTTTAAGGAGCGGCTTCGCATCCTTACGAGAAGAGATGGTAGTCGAAGGACGGGAACCCTCGAGACTTGTTCTTAGAGTTAAACAAACGCATGCCATCTTCCTTATGCTTCCGCAGTCATCCATTTCCATACACATCCTTCTTCGTGTAACGACGGCAGGCACCTTCGAAGCGGAGAGCGAAGTCTCGTCTACGTCCCTTATGCCTTCACACCCACTACGGAAAACAGTTTCCTCCTACGGAAACGATACGGCAGTTGAGGGAAGCCTTCTTCACAAGTGGTTTCTCGAGCACCGTCACAGGGCACATTCTAGATGCCTTCACCATGTCACGCGAAAGTGCTTCCCCGACTTACGTGTATGGCTTTCCTGACGGGTCTCCTTCTCACGCTTCAAACCATGACCTTTTCCATCTGCTCTCTCTCATACTCTTGGAAACGCTTCTCACGGAACAGGATTCCAATCGCGACAGACATTTACACTAGTTACTTCCGTGGCACAGGCACGGGGCACATTCCTTGCGATTTCCCACTTCCATTGCAAAAGTCTACCAGTTTCAGGGAAGGTGATAGTAGACGCACGGTTTCTCTGCAGTGGTGTTTCTGCAGTAGGATACAACACATACATTATGTGACTATGGGTTCCTCGGGAACCCAGATGGAAGCTCGAAGTCGCGATCGACACAGACGTGGTTCGCCGAGATTCGTGTATGCCTTTCCTTTGGCGAAGTCACATACTTTCGCAAACCCTTCTATCTTCGTGACACATGGTGTTCGTTGAGAAAAGCCCTCCATCAGAAGTTGTGCCGCGAGTGAGGCATATCACCCTTCCTTGCCCTCCGTTTCCTTTCACACTTGGCTTCAAGCCGCTTCGTTCCTTAGCAAAGAAGAAGGGCAGTCGAAGGACCGCACCTCCACAGCGTTGTTTCTTGGAGTTAAGTGTATAGCACGTCCGTTACGCTTCCTCCCACTTCCAGACACACACCTCTCTAGGGGACAACGAGTGTGTTGGTGGTCACGTTCGACCCACATTTCTCTTCACAATTCAGCGTGTGGCATTTTCCTTGTGTTTTCACACAAAGTACCGACAGCGCTTCTATCTTCCCGAAACAAGATCTGAGTTGGGAGAAGCTTTCGACACAAGTTCTTTCCCAAGCAGGGCTCTATGGCACAGTAACTTGCGCCTTCACTTTTAACGTGGGACATTTCCTCCGTCTTCTTCCCTGTAGATGGTAGTGGGAAGACTATTGCTCTACCGTTTTGTTTCTTGAGAGGTGAGTGCAAGACCCTCACACACATATCTCAAAAGGCTTCGCGCTTCGCGAACCAAGGGGTTAGCACGAAATCATGTTTGACGCGGCCTCGTTTCTCTGAGTTCAGTGGAAGGCTCTGCTGACGCTAGCTCACGTACATTTGAAGGCCCTTCCAAATTCGTGACCCAAGACTTTGGTGGAGAGAAGCCCTCCACACAACGTGTTCCCCACTGTGGTGTATCTCGCATTCCGTCTCTTTTCTCTCGCCCTAAGCTTTAACACGGCGCTTCCATCCGTAGGGAAAGAGCTGGTCGTCGACGGACGGCAACCCTCTAGATTTGTCCTTAGAGTTAAACACCCGTAGGCAATCTTCCCTATGCTTCCTCACATCATACATTTCCATACTCACCCTTCTTCGTGGAACGACGGGCGGCACATTCGAAACGGACAGCTCACTCTAGGGCACGTCCCTCGTGCCTTCACGCCCACGGCGGAAAACACTTTTATCTTCCTGAAACCATATGATAGCTGAGGGAAGACTTCTTCACAAGGGGTTTGTCAAGCACCGTCCCAGGACACATTCTTTATGCCTTCACACGTTCGCGCCAGAATGCCGCTCATACGTAGGCGTACGGCTTTCCAGGGTTTCCTTCTCAGACTTAAAGGCATGACCTTTTCCCTCTGCTCTCTCTCGTACTCTTGAAAACATTTCTCACGGAACAAGGTTTGAACCGGGAGAGACAATCTCCACTCCTTATTTCCGTGGCGCAGGCATGGGGCACATGCCTTGCGCTGTCACACTTACCTTGGAATGGACTACCATTTTCAGGGAAGAGGTTGGGAGAAACACGGTTTCTCTGCAGTGGTGTTTCTTCAGACCGACGTGCACGCCGCCTGTTTAGGGCTCCACACGTTCATGTTGTGACTAGGTTTTCCCCGTGAAGCCAGATGGAAGCTCGAAGGCGCGGTTTGACACAGACTTGTTTCGCACAGTGTAGTCTGTGGCTTTCCTTTGGCGAACTCACGTACGTTTGAAAACCCTTCTAGCGTCGTGAGCCGTGGTGTTCATTGAGAGAAGCCCTCCATACAAAGTGGTTCCCCGAGTAAGGTATAGCAGGCTTTTCCTCTGCTTCCGTTCACACTCGGCGTCAAGCTGCTTCGATCCTTAGGAAAGGAGGCGGGGAGTCGAAGGACGGCTCCTCCACAGCATTGTCTCTTAGACTTAAGTGTACAGCTCGTTCCTTACGCTTCCTCCCATTTCCAGACACACACCTCCCTAGGGGACAACTTGTTAGTTGGTGGTCGCATTCGACCCACATTTTCCTTCACCATTCAGCCTATGGCATTGTCCTTACGCTTTCACACGAAGTCCTGAAAACGCTTCTCTCTTCCCGAAGCAAGATCTGGGTTGACAGGAGCTTGAGACACAACTCCTCTCTCAAACAGTGGTAGACGGCCCAGCATTTGTGCCTTCACTTTGAACGTCGGAAAGTTCTTCCAACTTCTTCCCCGGAGGCGGTAGTGGAAAGACTAGTTCCCTACAGTTTGGTTTCGTGAGAGGTGAGTGTAAGACGCCTACCTTATATAGCAACGCACATGTCTCCAAAGGCTTCTTTCTTCAAGCACCACGATGTTAGCGCGAAAGCCTGTTTGACATGGCCTTGTTTCTCAGAATTCAGTGTCAGGCTACTACTGCTACTGAGGCTAGCCCACGTACATTGCAAGACCCATCCACCTCCATGACACAGGACGTAATGGAGAGAAACCCTCCGCACAACGTGTTCCTCACTGTGCGGTATCGCGCGTTCCATCTCTTTTCGTTCACACGAGGTTTAAGGAGCGGCTTCGCATCCTTACGAGAAGAGATGGTAGTCGAAGGACGGGAACCCTCGAGACTTGTTCTTAGAGTTAAACAAACGCATGCCATCTTCCTTATGCTTCCGCAGTCATCCATTTCCATACACATCCTTCTTCGTGTAACGACGGCAGGCACCTTCGAAGCGGAGAGCGAAGTCTCGTCTACGTCCCTTATGCCTTCACACCCACTACGGAAAACAGTTTCCTCCTACGGAAACGATACGGCAGTTGAGGGAAGCCTTCTTCACAAGTGGTTTCTCGAGCACCGTCACAGGGCACATTCTAGATGCCTTCACCATGTCACGCGAAAGTGCTTCCCCGACTTACGTGTATGGCTTTCCTGACGGGTCTCCTTCTCACGCTTCAAACCATGACCTTTTCCATCTGCTCTCTCTCATACTCTTGGAAACGCTTCTCACGGAACAGGATTCCAATCGCGACAGACATTTACACTAGTTACTTCCGTGGCACAGGCACGGGGCACATTCCTTGCGATTTCCCACTTCCATTGCAAAAGTCTACCAGTTTCAGGGAAGGTGATAGTAGACGCACGGTTTCTCTGCAGTGGTGTTTCTGCAGTAGGATACAACACATACATTATGTGACTATGGGTTCCTCGGGAACCCAGATGGAAGCTCGAAGTCGCGATCGACACAGACGTGGTTCGCCGAGATTCGTGTATGCCTTTCCTTTGGCGAAGTCACATACTTTCGCAAACCCTTCTATCTTCGTGACACATGGTGTTCGTTGAGAAAAGCCCTCCATCAGAAGTTGTGCCGCGAGTGAGGCATATCACCCTTCCTTGCCCTCCGTTTCCTTTCACACTTGGCTTCAAGCCGCTTCGTTCCTTAGCAAAGAAGAAGGGCAGTCGAAGGACCGCACCTCCACAGCGTTGTTTCTTGGAGTTAAGTGTATAGCACGTCCGTTACGCTTCCTCCCACTTCCAGACACACACCTCTCTAGGGGACAACGAGTGTGTTGGTGGTCACGTTCGACCCACATTTCTCTTCACAATTCAGCGTGTGGCATTTTCCTTGTGTTTTCACACAAAGTACCGACAGCGCTTCTATCTTCCCGAAACAAGATCTGAGTTGGGAGAAGCTTTCGACACAAGTTCTTTCCCAAGCAGGGCTCTATGGCACAGTAACTTGCGCCTTCACTTTTAACGTGGGACATTTCCTCCGTCTTCTTCCCTGTAGATGGTAGTGGGAAGACTATTGCTCTACCGTTTTGTTTCTTGAGAGGTGAGTGCAAGACCCTCACACACATATCTCAAAAGGCTTCGCGCTTCGCGAACCAAGGGGTTAGCACGAAATCATGTTTGACGCGGCCTCGTTTCTCTGAGTTCAGTGGAAGGCTCTGCTGACGCTAGCTCACGTACATTTGAAGGCCCTTCCAAATTCGTGACCCAAGACTTTGGTGGAGAGAAGCCCTCCACACAACGTGTTCCCCACTGTGGTGTATCTCGCATTCCGTCTCTTTTCTCTCGCCCTAAGCTTTAACACGGCGCTTCCATCCGTAGGGAAAGAGCTGGTCGTCGACGGACGGCAACCCTCTAGATTTGTCCTTAGAGTTAAACACCCGTAGGCAATCTTCCCTATGCTTCCTCACATCATACATTTCCATACTCACCCTTCTTCGTGGAACGACGGGCGGCACATTCGAAACGGACAGCTCACTCTAGGGCACGTCCCTCGTGCCTTCGCGCCCACGGCGGAAAACACTTTTATCTTCCTGAAACCATATGATAGCTGAGGGAAGACTTCTTCACAAGGGGTTTGTCAAGCACCGTCCCAGGACACATTCTTTATGCCTTCACACGTTCGCGCCAGAATGCCGCTCATACGTAGGCGTACGGCTTTCCAGGGTTTCCTTCTCAGACTTAAAGGCATGACCTTTTCCCTCTGCTCTCTCTCGTACTCTTGAAAACATTTCTCACGGAACAAGGTTTGAACCGGGAGAGACAATCTCCACTCCTTATTTCCGTGGCGCAGGCATGGGGCACATGCCTTGCGCTGTCACACTTACCTTGGAATGGACTACCATTTTCAGGGAAGAGGTTGGGAGAAACACGGTTTCTCTGCAGTGGTGTTTCTTCAGACCGACGTGCACGCCGCCTGTTTAGGGCTCCACACGTTCATGTTGTGACTAGGTTTTCCCCGTGAAGCCAGATGGAAGCTCGAAGGCGCGGTTTGACACAGACTTGTTTCGCACAGTGTAGTCTGTGGCTTTCCTTTGGCGAACTCACGTACGTTTGAAAACCCTTCTAGCGTCGTGAGCCGTGGTGTTCATTGAGAGAAGCCCTCCATACAAAGTGGTTCCCCGAGTAAGGTATAGCAGGCTTTTCCTCTGCTTCCGTTCACACTCGGCGTCAAGCTGCTTCGATCCTTAGGAAAGGAGGCGGGGAGTCGAAGGACCGCTCCTCCACAGCATTGTCTCTTAGACTTAAGTGTACAGCTCGTTCCTTACGCTTCCTCCCATTTCCAGACACACACCTCCCTAGGGGACAACTTGTTAGTTGGTG
Organism: Eumetopias jubatus; assembly: GCF_037043125.1. Classification (NCBI taxonomy): domain Eukaryota; kingdom Metazoa; phylum Chordata; class Mammalia; order Carnivora; family Otariidae; genus Eumetopias; species Eumetopias jubatus. The sequence goes on along the minus strand of NW_028275079.1, from coordinate 11,246 downwards.
GTCGCATTCGACCCACATTTTCCTTCACCATTCAGCCTATGGCATTGTCCTTACGCTTTCACACGAAGTCCTGAAAACGCTTCTCTCTTCCCGAAGCAAGATCTGGGTTGACAGGAGCTTGAGACACAACTCCTCTCTCAAACAGTGGTAGACGGCCCAGCATTTGTGCCTTCACTTTGAACGTCGGAAAGTTCTTCCAACTTCTTCCCCGGAGGCGGTAGTGGAAAGACTAGTTCCCTACAGTTTGGTTTCGTGAGAGGTGAGTGTAAGACGCCTACCTTATATAGCAACGCACATGTCTCCAAAGGCTTCTTTCTTCAAGCACCACGATGTTAGCGCGAAAGCCTGTTTGACATGGCCTTGTTTCTCAGAATTCAGTGTCAGGCTACTACTGCTACTGAGGCTAGCCCACGTACATTGCAAGACCCATCCACCTCCATGACACAGGACGTAATGGAGAGAAACCCTCCGCACAACGTGTTCCTCACTGTGCGGTATCGCGCGTTCCATCTCTTTTCGTTCACACGAGGTTTAAGGAGCGGCTTCGCATCCTTACGAGAAGAGATGGTAGTCGAAGGACGGGAACCCTCGAGACTTGTTCTTAGAGTTAAACAAACGCATGCCATCTTCCTTATGCTTCCGCAGTCATCCATTTCCATACACATCCTTCTTCGTGTAACGACGGCAGGCACCTTCGAAGCGGAGAGCGAAGTCTCGTCTACGTCCCTTATGCCTTCACACCCACTACGGAAAACAGTTTCCTCCTACGGAAACGATACGGCAGTTGAGGGAAGCCTTCTTCACAAGTGGTTTCTCGAGCACCGTCACAGGGCACATTCTAGATGCCTTCACCATGTCACGCGAAAGTGCTTCCCCGACTTACGTGTATGGCTTTCCTGACGGGTCTCCTTCTCACGCTTCAAACCATGACCTTTTCCATCTGCTCTCTCTCATACTCTTGGAAACGCTTCTCACGGAACAGGATTCCAATCGCGACAGACATTTACACTAGTTACTTCCGTGGCACAGGCACGGGGCACATTCCTTGCGATTTCCCACTTCCATTGCAAAAGTCTACCAGTTTCAGGGAAGGTGATAGTAGACGCACGGTTTCTCTGCAGTGGTGTTTCTGCAGTAGGATACAACACATACATTATGTGACTATGGGTTCCTCGGGAACCCAGATGGAAGCTCGAAGTCGCGATCGACACAGACGTGGTTCGCCGAGATTCGTGTATGCCTTTCCTTTGGCGAAGTCACATACTTTCGCAAACCCTTCTATCTTCGTGACACATGGTGTTCGTTGAGAAAAGCCCTCCATCAGAAGTTGTGCCGCGAGTGAGGCATATCACCCTTCCTTGCCCTCCGTTTCCTTTCACACTTGGCTTCAAGCCGCTTCGTTCCTTAGCAAAGAAGAAGGGCAGTCGAAGGACCGCACCTCCACAGCGTTGTTTCTTGGAGTTAAGTGTATAGCACGTCCGTTACGCTTCCTCCCACTTCCAGACACACACCTCTCTAGGGGACAACGAGTGTGTTGGTGGTCACGTTCGACCCACATTTCTCTTCACAATTCAGCGTGTGGCATTTTCCTTGTGTTTTCACACAAAGTACCGACAGCGCTTCTATCTTCCCGAAACAAGATCTGAGTTGGGAGAAGCTTTCGACACAAGTTCTTTCCCAAGCAGGGCTCTATGGCACAGTAACTTGCGCCTTCACTTTTAACGTGGGACATTTCCTCCGTCTTCTTCCCTGTAGATGGTAGTGGGAAGACTATTGCTCTACCGTTTTGTTTCTTGAGAGGTGAGTGCAAGACCCTCACACACATATCTCAAAAGGCTTCGCGCTTCGCGAACCAAGGGGTTAGCACGAAATCATGTTTGACGCGGCCTCGTTTCTCTGAGTTCAGTGGAAGGCTCTGCTGACGCTAGCTCACGTACATTTGAAGGCCCTTCCAAATTCGTGACCCAAGACTTTGGTGGAGAGAAGCCCTCCACACAACGTGTTCCCCACTGTGGTGTATCTCGCATTCCGTCTCTTTTCTCTCGCCCTAAGCTTTAACACGGCGCTTCCATCCGTAGGGAAAGAGCTGGTCGTCGACGGACGGCAACCCTCTAGATTTGTCCTTAGAGTTAAACACCCGTAGGCAATCTTCCCTATGCTTCCTCACATCATACATTTCCATACTCACCCTTCTTCGTGGAACGACGGGCGGCACATTCGAAACGGACAGCTCACTCTAGGGCACGTCCCTCGTGCCTTCACGCCCACGGCGGAAAACACTTTTATCTTCCTGAAACCATATGATAGCTGAGGGAAGACTTCTTCACAAGGGGTTTGTCAAGCACCGTCCCAGGACACATTCTTTATGCCTTCACACGTTCGCGCCAGAATGCCGCTCATACGTAGGCGTACGGCTTTCCAGGGTTTCCTTCTCAGACTTAAAGGCATGACCTTTTCCCTCTGCTCTCTCTCGTACTCTTGAAAACATTTCTCACGGAACAAGGTTTGAACCGGGAGAGACAATCTCCACTCCTTATTTCCGTGGCGCAGGCATGGGGCACATGCCTTGCGCTGTCACACTTACCTTGGAATAGACTACCATTTTCAGGGAAGAGGTTGGGAGAAACACGGTTTCTCTGCAGTGGTGTTTCTTCAGACCGACGTGCACGCCGCCTGTTTAGGGCTCCACACGTTCATGTTGTGACTAGGTTTTCCCCGTGAAGCCAGATGGAAGCTCGAAGGCGCGGTTTGACACAGACTTGTTTCGCACAGTGTAGTCTGTGGCTTTCCTTTGGCGAACTCACGTACGTTTGAAAACCCTTCTAGCGTCGTGAGCCGTGGTGTTCATTGAGAGAAGCCCTCCATACAAAGTGGTTCCCCGAGTAAGGTATAGCAGGCTTTTCCTCTGCTTCCGTTCACACTCGGCGTCAAGCTGCTTCGATCCTTAGGAAAGGAGGCGGGGAGTCGAAGGACGGCTCCTCCACAGCATTGTCTCTTAGACTTAAGTGTACAGCTCGTTCCTTACGCTTCCTCCCATTTCCAGACACACACCTCCCTAGGGACAACTTGTTAGTTGGTGGTCGCATTCGACCCACATTTTCCTTCACCATTCAGCCTATGGCATTGTCCTTACGCTTTCACACGAAGTCCTGAAAACGCTTCTCTCTTCCCGAAGCAAGATCTGGGTTGACAGGAGCTTGAGACACAACTCCTCTCTCAAACAGTGGTAGACGGCCCAGCATTTGTGCCTTCACTTTGAACGTCGGAAAGTTCTTCCAACTTCTTCCCCGGAGGCGGTAGTGGAAAGACTAGTTCCCTACAGTTTGGTTTCGTGAGAGGTGAGTGTAAGACGCCTACCTTATATAGCAACGCACATGTCTCCAAAGGCTTCTTTCTTCAAGCACCACGATGTTAGCGCGAAAGCCTGTTTGACATGGCCTTGTTTCTCAGAATTCAGTGTCAGGCTACTACTGCTACTGAGGCTAGCCCACGTACATTGCAAGACCCATCCACCTCCATGACACAGGACGTAATGGAGAGAAACCCTCCGCACAACGTGTTCCTCACTGTGCGGTATCGCGCGTTCCATCTCTTTTCGTTCACACGAGGTTTAAGGAGCGGCTTCGCATCCTTACGAGAAGAGATGGTAGTCGAAGGACGGGAACCCTCGAGACTTGTTCTTAGAGTTAAACAAACGCATGCCATCTTCCTTATGCTTCCGCAGTCATCCATTTCCATACACATCCTTCTTCGTGTAACGACGGCAGGCACCTTCGAAGCGGAGAGCGAAGTCTCGTCTACGTCCCTTATGCCTTCACACCCACTACGGAAAACAGTTTCCTCCTACGGAAACGATACGGCAGTTGAGGGAAGCCTTCTTCACAAGTGGTTTCTCGAGCACCGTCACAGGGCACATTCTAGATGCCTTCACCATGTCACGCGAAAGTGCTTCCCCGACTTACGTGTATGGCTTTCCTGACGGGTCTCCTTCTCACGCTTCAAACCATGACCTTTTCCATCTGCTCTCTCTCATACTCTTGGAAACGCTTCTCACGGAACAGGATTCCAATCGCGACAGACATTTACACTAGTTACTTCCGTGGCACAGGGCACGGGGCACATTCCTTGCGATTTCCCACTTCCATTGCAAAAGTCTACCAGTTTCAGGGAAGGTGATAGTAGACGCACGGTTTCTCTGCAGTGGTGTTTCTGCAGTAGGATACAACACATACATTATGTGACTATGGTTCCTCGGGAACCCAGATGGAAGCTCGAAGTCGCGATCGACACAGACGTGGTTCGCCGAGATTCGTGTATGCCTTTCCTTTGGCGAAGTCACATACTTTCGCAAACCCTTCTATCTTCGTGACACATGGTGTTCGTTGAGAAAAGCCCTCCATCAGAAGTTGTGCCGCGAGTGAGGCATATCACCCTTCCTTGCCCTCCGTTTCCTTTCACACTTGGCTTCAAGCCGCTTCGTTCCTTAGCAAAGAAGAAGGGCAGTCGAAGGACCCGCACCTCCACAGCGTTGTTTCTTGGAGTTAAGTGTATAGCACGTCCGTTACGCTTCCTCCCACTTCCAGACACACACCTCTCTAGGGGACAACGAGTGTGTTGGTGGTCACGTTCGACCCACATTTCTCTTCACAATTCAGCGTGTGGCATTTTCCTTGTGTTTTCACACAAAGTACCGACAGCGCTTCTATCTTCCCGAAACAAGATCTGAGTTGGGAGAAGCTTTCGACACAAGTTCTTTCCCAAGCAGGGCTCTATGGCACAGTAACTTGCGCCTTCACTTTTAACGTGGGACATTTCCTCCGTCTTCTTCCCTGTAGATGGTAGTGGGAAGACTATTGCTCTACCGTTTTGTTTCTTGAGAGGTGAGTGCAAGACCCTCACACACATATCTCAAAAGGCTTCGCGCTTCGCGAACCAAGGGGTTAGCACGAAATCATGTTTGACGCGGCCTCGTTTCTCTGAGTTCAGTGGAAGGCTCTGCTGACGCTAGCTCACGTACATTTGAAGGCCCTTCCAAATTCGTGACCCAAGACTTTGGTGGAGAGAAGCCCTCCACACAACGTGTTCCCCACTGTGGTGTATCTCGCATTCCGTCTCTTTTCTCTCGCCCTAAGCTTTAACACGGCGCTTCCATCCGTAGGGAAAGAGCTGGTCGTCGACGGACGGCAACCCTCTAGATTTGTCCTTAGAGTTAACACCCGTAGGCAATCTTCCCTATGCTTCCTCACATCATACATTTCCATACTCACCCTTCTTCGTGGAACGACGGGCGGCACATTCGAAACGGACAGCTCACTCTAGGGCACGTCCCTCGTGCCTTCACGCCCACGGCGGAAAACACTTTTATCTTCCTGAAACCATATGATAGCTGAGGGAAGACTTCTTCACAAGGGGTTTGTCAAGCACCGTCCCAGGACACATTCTTTATGCCTTCACACGTTCGCGCCAGAATGCCGCTCATACGTAGGCGTACGGCTTTCCAGGGTTTCCTTCTCAGACTTAAAGGCATGACCTTTTCCCTCTGCTCTCTCTCGTACTCTTGAAAACATTTCTCACGGAACAAGGTTTGAACCGGGAGAGACAATCTCCACTCCTTATTTCCGTGGCGCAGGCATGGGGCACATGCCTTGCGCTGTCACACTTACCTTGGAATAGACTACCATTTTCAGGGAAGAGGTTGGGAGAAACACGGTTTCTCTGCAGTGGTGTTTCTTCAGACCGACGTGCACGCCGCCTGTTTAGGGCTCCACACGTTCATGTTGTGACTAGGTTTTCCCCGTGAAGCCAGATGGAAGCTCGAAGGCGCGGTTTGACACAGACTTGTTTCGCACAGTGTAGTCTGTGGCTTTCCTTTGGCGAACTCACGTACGTTTGAAAACCCTTCTAGCGTCGTGAGCCGTGGTGTTCATTGAGAGAAGCCCTCCATACAAAGTGGTTCCCCGAGTAAGGTATAGCAGGCTTTTCCTCTGCTTCCGTTCACACTCGGCGTCAAGCTGCTTCGATCCTTAGGAAAGGAGGCGGGGAGTCGAAGGACCGCTCCTCCACAGCATTGTCTCTTAGACTTAAGTGTACAGCTCGTTCCTTACGCTTCCTCCCATTTCCAGACACACACCTCCCTAGGGGACAACTTGTTAGTTGGTGGTCGCATTCGACCCACATTTTCCTTCACCATTCAGCCTATGGCATTGTCCTTACGCTTTCACACGAAGTCCTGAAAACGCTTCTCTCTTCCCGAAGCAAGATCTGGGTTGACAGGAGCTTGAGACACAACTCCTCTCTCAAACAGTGGTAGACGGCCCAGCATTTGTGCCTTCACTTTGAACGTCGGAAAGTTCTTCCAACTTCTTCCCCGGAGGCGGTAGTGGAAAGACTAGTTCCCTACAGTTTGGTTTCGTGAGAGGTGAGTGTAAGACGCCTACCTTATATAGCAACGCACATGTCTCCAAAGGCTTCTTTCTTCAAGCACCACGATGTTAGCGCGAAAGCCTGTTTGACATGGCCTTGTTTCTCAGAATTCAGTGTCAGGCTACTACTGCTACTGAGGCTAGCCCACGTACATTGCAAGACCCATCCACCTCCATGACACAGGACGTAATGGAGAGAAAACCCTCCGCACAACGTGTTCCTCACTGTGCGGTATCGCGCGTTCCATCTCTTTTCGTTCACACGAGGTTTAAGGAGCGGCTTCGCATCCTTACGAGAAGAGATGGTAGTCGAAGGACGGGAACCCTCGAGACTTGTTCTTAGAGTTAAACAAACGCATGCCATCTTCCTTATGCTTCCGCAGTCATCCATTTCCATACACATCCTTCTTCGTGTAACGACGGCAGGCACCTTCGAAGCGGAGAGCGAAGTCTCGTCTACGTCCCTTATGCCTTCACACCCACTACGGAAAACAGTTTCCTCCTACGGAAACGATACGGCAGTTGAGGGAAGCCTTCTTCACAAGTGGTTTCTCGAGCACCGTCACAGGGCACATTCTAGATGCCTTCACCATGTCACGCGAAAGTGCTTCCCCGACTTACGTGTATGGCTTTCCTGACGGGTCTCCTTCTCACGCTTCAAACCATGACCTTTTCCATCTGCTCTCTCTCATACTCTTGGAAACGCTTCTCACGGAACAGGATTCCAATCGCGACAGACATTTACACTAGTTACTTCCGTGGCACAGGCACGGGGCACATTCCTTGCGATTTCCCACTTCCATTGCAAAAGTCTACCAGTTTCAGGGAAGGTGATAGTAGACGCACGGTTTCTCTGCAGTGGTGTTTCTGCAGTAGGATACAACACATACATTATGTGACTATGGGTTCCTCGGGAACCCAGATGGAAGCTCGAAGTCGCGATCGACACAGACGTGGTTCGCCGAGATTCGTGTATGCCTTTCCTTTGGCGAAGTCACATACTTTCGCAAACCCTTCTATCTTCGTGACACATGGTGTTCGTTGAGAAAAGCCCTCCATCAGAAGTTGTGCCGCGAGTGAGGCATATCACCCTTCCTTGCCCTCCGTTTCCTTTCACACTTGGCTTCAAGCCGCTTCGTTCCTTAGCAAAGAAGAAGGGCAGTCGAAGGACCGCACCTCCACAGCGTTGTTTCTTGGAGTTAAGTGTATAGCACGTCCGTTACGCTTCCTCCCACTTCCAGACACACACCTCTCTAGGGGACAACGAGTGTGTTGGTGGTCACGTTCGACCCACATTTCTCTTCACAATTCAGCGTGTGGCATTTTCCTTGTGTTTTCACACAAAGTACCGACAGCGCTTCTATCTTCCCGAAACAAGATCTGAGTTGGGAGAAGCTTTCGACACAAGTTCTTTCCCAAGCAGGGCTCTATGGCACAGTAACTTGCGCCTTCACTTTTAAACGTGGGACATTTCCTCCGTCTTCTTCCCTGTAGATGGTAGTGGGAAGACTATTGCTCTACCGTTTTGTTTCTTGAGAGGTGAGTGCAAGACCCTCACACACATATCTCAAAAGGCTTCGCGCTTCGCGAACCAAGGGGTTAGCACGAAATCATGTTTGACGCGGCCTCGTTTCTCTGAGTTCAGTGGAAGGCTCTGCTGACGCTAGCTCACGTACATTTGAAGGCCCTTCCAAATTCGTGACCCAAGACTTTGGTGGAGAGAAGCCCTCCACACAACGTGTTCCCCACTGTGGTGTATCTCGCATTCCGTCTCTTTTCTCTCGCCCTAAGCTTTAACACGGCGCTTCCATCCGTAGGGAAAGAGCTGGTCGTCGACGGACGGCAACCCTCTAGATTTGTCCTTAGAGTTAAACACCCGTAGGCAATCTTCCCTATGCTTCCTCACATCATACATTTCCATACTCACCCTTCTTCGTGGAACGACGGGCGGCACATTCGAAACGGACAGCTCACTCTAGGGCACGTCCCTCGTGCCTTCACGCCCACGGCGGAAAACACTTTTATCTTCCTGAAACCATATGATAGCTGAGGGAAGACTTCTTCACAAGGGGTTTGTCAAGCACCGTCCCAGGACACATTCTTTATGCCTTCACACGTTCGCGCCAGAATGCCGCTCATACGTAGGCGTACGGCTTTCCAGGGTTTCCTTCTCAGACTTTAAAGGCATGACCTTTTCCCTCTGCTCTCTCTCGTACTCTTGAAAACATTTCTCACGGAACAAGGTTTGAACCGGGAGAGACAATCTCCACTCCTTATTTCCGTGGCGCAGGCATGGGGCACATGCCTTGCGCTGTCACACTTACCTTGGAATAGACTACCATTTTCAGGGAAGAGGTTGGGAGAAACACGGTTTCTCTGCAGTGGTGTTTCTTCAGACCGACGTGCACGCCGCCTGTTTAGGGCTCCACACGTTCATGTTGTGACTAGGTTTTCCCCGTGAAGCCAGATGGAAGCTCGAAGGCGCGGTTTGACACAGACTTGTTTCGCACAGTGTAGTCTGTGGCTTTCCTTTGGCGAACTCACGTACGTTTGAAAACCCTTCTAGCGTCGTGAGCCGTGGTGTTCATTGAGAGAAGCCCTCCATACAAAGTGGTTCCCCGAGTAAGGTATAGCAGGCTTTTCCTCTGCTTCCGTTCACACTCGGCGTCAAGCTGCTTCGATCCTTAGGAAAGGAGGCGGGGAGTCGAAGGACCGCTCCTCCACAGCATTGTCTCTTAGACTTAAGTGTACAGCTCGTTCCTTACGCTTCCTCCCATTTCCAGACACACACCTCCCTAGGGGACAACTTGTTAGTTGGTGGTCGCATTCGACCCACATTTTCCTTCACCATTCAGCCTATGGCATTGTCCTTACGCTTTCACACGAAGTCCTGAAAACGCTTCTCTCTTCCCGAAGCAAGATCTGGGTTGACAGGAGCTTGAGACACAACTCCTCTCTCAAACAGTGGTAGACGGCCCAGCATTTGTGCCTTCACTTTGAACGTCGGAAAGTTCTTCCAACTTCTTCCCCGGAGGCGGTAGTGGAAAGACTAGTTCCCTACAGTTTGGTTTCGTGAGAGGTGAGTGTAAGACGCCTACCTTATATAGCAACGCACATGTCTCCAAAGGCTTCTTTCTTCAAGCACCACGATGTTAGCGCGAAAGCCTGTTTGACATGGCCTTGTTTCTCAGAATTCAGTGTCAGGCTACTACTGCTACTGAGGCTAGCCCACGTACATTGCAAGACCCATCCACCTCCATGACACAGGACGTAATGGAGAGAAACCCTCCGCACAACGTGTTCCTCACTGTGCGGTATCGCGCGTTCCATCTCTTTTCGTTCACACGAGGTTTAAGGAGCGGCTTCGCATCCTTACGAGAAGAGATGGTAGTCGAAGGACGGGAACCCTCGAGACTTGTTCTTAGAGTTAAACAAACGCATGCCATCTTCCTTATGCTTCCGCAGTCATCCATTTCCATACACATCCTTCTTCGTGTAACGACGGCAGGCACCTTCGAAGCGGAGAGCGAAGTCTCGTCTACGTCCCTTATGCCTTCACACCCACTACGGAAAACAGTTTCCTCCTACGGAAACGATACGGCAGTTGAGGGAAGCCTTCTTCACAAGTGGTTTCTCGAGCACCGTCACAGGGCACATTCTAGATGCCTTCACCATGTCACGCGAAAGTGCTTCCCCGACTTACGTGTATGGCTTTCCTGACGGGTCTCCTTCTCACGCTTCAAACCATGACCTTTTCCATCTGCTCTCTCTCATACTCTTGGAAACGCTTCTCACGGAACAGGATTCCAATCGCGACAGACATTTACACTAGTTACTTCCGTGGCACAGGCACGGGGCACATTCCTTGCGATTTCCCACTTCCATTGCAAAAGTCTACCAGTTTCAGGGAAGGTGATAGTAGACGCACGGTTTCTCTGCAGTGGTGTTTCTGCAGTAGGATACAACACATACATTATGTGACTATGGGTTCCTCGGGAACCCAGATGGAAGCTCGAAGTCGCGATCGACACAGACGTGGTTCGCCGAGATTCGTGTATGCCTTTCCTTTGGCGAAGTCACATACTTTCGCAAACCCTTCTATCTTCGTGACACATGGTGTTCGTTGAGAAAAGCCCTCCATCAGAAGTTGTGCCGCGAGTGAGGCATATCACCCTTCCTTGCCCTCCGTTTCCTTTCACACTTGGCTTCAAGCGCTTCGTTCCTTAGCAAAGAAGAAGGGCAGTCGAAGGACCGCACCTCCACAGCGTTGTTTCTTGGAGTTAAGTGTATAGCACGTCCGTTACGCTTCCTCCCACTTCCAGACACACACCTCTCTAGGGGACAACGAGTGTGTTGGTGGTCACGTTCGACCCACATTTCTCTTCACAATTCAGCGTGTGGCATTTTCCTTGTGTTTTCACACAAAGTACCGACAGCGCTTCTATCTTCCCGAAACAAGATCTGAGTTGGGAGAAGCTTTCGACACAAGTTCTTTCCCAAGCAGGGCTCTATGGCACAGTAACTTGCGCCTTCACTTTTAACGTGGGACATTTCCTCCGTCTTCTTCCCTGTAGATGGTAGTGGGAAGACTATTGCTCTACCGTTTTGTTTCTTGAGAGGTGAGTGCAAGACCCTCACACACATATCTCAAAAGGCTTCGCGCTTCGCGAACCAAGGGGTTAGCACGAAATCATGTTTGACGCGGCCTCGTTTCTCTGAGTTCAGTGGAAGGCTCTGCTGACGCTAGCTCACGTACATTTGAAGGCCCTTCCAAATTCGTGACCCAAGACTTTGGTGGAGAGAAGCCCTCCACACAACGTGTTC